>NC_091821.1:325927891-326087891 GCF_038994185.2 Dermacentor albipictus | reverse complement strand
AACCCCAAATATTATTATATATATATATATATATATATATATATATATATATATATATATATATATATATATATATATATATATCTGGCGCGGCAGGTGGTAGACAGTGCAGAGAGAGAGAGAAAGGCAAAGGAAAGACAGGGAGGTTAACCAGAGATTATCTCCGGTTGGCTACCCTGTTCTGGGGAAAGGGAAAGGGGATGTAATAGGTGAGAAAGAAAGAAGGATAAAAAAAAGAAAAAAAAACCTAAGCACACACACGCACGTACACACGAACTATTTCTGTGCTCACTGTCACGCAACCCGCAAAGGCATTCCTAGTCTTACGCAGTGTCACCGTACAGTCCTGCGCCACACAGTGTACTGTCACAATTTGTCAGAAAGTCCCGTGTCTTTCAAGTATCGCAGCAGCGCCTTCATAGCGGATCGCGCTGATGTTCGCGTAGGCCAGGTTCCAAGGATCTTGTCTTCTGTCATAGGGCGCTTGTCCAGTTTGTCTAAGGTGGCTGAGAGGACAGTTCTTTGTGGGTTAAAACGAGAGCACTGACAAAGAAGATGCTCGATCGTTTCGTTGCACCCGCAGAAGTCACACAGTGGGCTGTTGGCCATTCCGATAAGGAAAGAGTAGGCATTTGAAAATGCTACTCCAAGCCATAGGCGGATAAGAAGGGTGCAGTCACGTCGTGGAAGCTCGAACGGAATATGGAGCTGTAAATTAGGGTCTAGAGTATGGAGGCGTGCACTTGTGAAATCGGATGAATTCCACTGGGCTAATGTCAGGTCACGCGCAAGTGTGGCAAGTTTTTTCGCTGCGTCGGCTCTCGAAAGAGGAATGGCAACGCAGTTGACGCCGTCATGGGCAGACCGGGCAGCTGCGTCTGCTCGATCATTGCCATGTATGCCACAGTGACTAGGCAACCACTGATATATTATATCGTGCCCTTCGTCAACTAGTCGATGGTGGACTTCTCTGATCTCTGCGGCGAGCTGCTCATGTGATCCATGGCGCAGTGCTGAGAGTACACTCTGTAGGGCTGCCTTGGAATCACAGAAGATTGACCATGCCTGGGATGGTTCCTCCTTAATAAAATGAAGAGCCGCACGCAGGGCTACGAGTTCAGCAGCTGTCGTTGATGATACATGTGACGTCTTTAGCTGTATCTTGACAGTGCAGCGCACACATCAGTGCCTTTAGAGATAACGACTTTACGAGCGTCAGGCTGTTCGTAAGGAACGATAGCAGGCGATTCCCTTTCCAGCGACCAATTGAATAATTCAGTGTCCGACGACCAATTGTGGCGCGCTGGGCATTCCAAAAAAGAAAGCTGCTTCACCCGCACCCCTTCTCTTTCTCAGAGCAATCTCTTGTCCCGCACAATGAAGCGCGGCGAGAGGTGCACCGCCTTAGAATACGACATAATGACGTCACCTTCGCGCGTCACTGTGGCGCAGTAGCAGATGCTCAGGTTCCCGCCGAGCACTGCATTTCGCCACAATTCTGCCAAGTTCATTCCGTTGCAAAGTAAGACGTTTTCAATACAGAGTCAAGGCAAATTACTACGCATGCGCAAAAGTGAATCGCCGATGCATAATCACTGCAGACGCAATCTAGCAGCTGTTTGCTGAATATGTTGCGCGGATGCTGAAATTGGAGAAAGTTTCTCCTTTATTTATAGAGGCAGAAGTGTTCAGTACCTCGATGTGGTGGCCGACTTGTCATGAGATCTAGTGCTCTTGCTGCGACGAAGCTGAAAGTTTGTGGACTGACAGACGCTTGGATACGAAATTGTATTCATTGATCGCGTGAAAGTAAGCAAGTTCACTGCAAGGCTTGGAATCAGTAAATGCGGAGTCAACCACCATTAACCACTCGCTTTCATTTAGTACCCTGTGCGGCTGTCACTGCACCCAATGACTGCGGGACGCCACGCAGCCTAATAATAAAGTACTTTTGTGAAATATTTATAACTCGTGTGGTACAATTTCTATTCGACATTTATTTTGTGTCTGTCATATAGTTATTGCACAAAAGTAAGCAGGAAGCCTATATGCATTTATGGTTTTGCTCTGGCTGCTCAAACGAGCAACATTTCTTTCGATTGCACTTGTGTACGTGTTTGTCGCCCTTGTTTCGATTATGAAACCAGCTGCCTGTATGGCGAAAGCGAAAACCCACTCGCGCAGACTAAGATTCGTGCGGACACAGCAAAGACCCAATGGAATCACCACTGGGAAAACAGGCAAATTAGGCCAACGAGCAATAGTGCGTCTAACCGAAAGAGGTACGCCCTCTGGGGCATGGATCTCCTATCCAATTGCTAGCCCTGTTTCATCTGAGGAATATTTTTTGCCTCTTTATTTAGCCGTTCTCGTTGTGATTCCGGTTGAATGAACATCAGAAACATATATAGTAGACACCATGTCCGCTCGTATGTTATGTGTGCTTTTCAGCATGACCCTTTCATTCGAGCATGTTTGAGCAAAGCGGCCGGCTTGTTTCTTCTGCAAGAGTAATTATCCATCAGCGCTCCTGTGCATGATGTTTAAATGTCGCACTCTAACTATCACACCCACTGGCTGTTTTAGCACGGTTATTATGTTTTCATCCCTGAAGCACTCGTTAAGTGCGGGCTTAGTACTTGTTAACTGTTGCTTCATCAAAAAGCTTGGTGCTGCAATAAGCGTCGCGATGTAAAGGCTGAACACAAGTAACCAAGGTACGCTTTGCATCGATTCAAGGGGCAGGATTTCTGGTTTCTGCCTCCATCCAACCGCACCTCCATCGGTTGCTGCTTGAAGCTTTCCGGATATGGCCTTACGGATCGGCCTCGGGCTGGGCCAGTGTATGGTCGGTGCTACGGCGACAAGTAGCGGCCTCGTGACCTATACTCTGGAACTTATTTTTCTTGTGTGACCTAGCAACAAGCTAACGGCATGCCAGGTGCGACAGATACATGCGCCAGGCGCCATACAGGCCACTGAAGCCAGCGAGGCCCGTTGCGCATGTGAATTTCGCCTGTTAGGTGATCCGTCTCTTTTGGGTGTAGCGGGTTGTTGAGCTCCTGGCATATTCTTCCGTTCCTTCTGCACTTCGACACGGCACCCCTGCACTATTGGACTACGGCAAGGTGAGAAAGTTCATTTGACACTCTGCCATGCACTTCAAGCTATTTTGGCTTTTACGGCACGGAACCGAGACTTGTGACGCAGTTAGCGAAAAAAAGCTCGGCCGTCTTGGCATAGTTAATTTGAGTTAATGACTCGTACTAGGAGATGTTTGCGACGCTTTCTGCGAGCCCTAACATTATTATAACTTATTTCGCTAGTTATTGGGCACGCCCGCCCCACCCGGTTTTCTGACGCAGTTAGCGACAAGCACCTCAGCCGTGTAACGCAGTTTAGAGAGAGAGAGACAAAGAGGAGGAAAGACAGGGAGGTTAGCCAGTGTAAGTACCGGCTGGCTACCCTGTGCTGGGGAAAGGGGTAAAGGGAATAAAAGGAGAAAGAAGAAGAAGAGGAGAAAAAAAAGGAGAAAAAAAAATTCGCTACGGGCACGAAGTCACTATCATCCGAGGTTTCATCACTGGTTGCTGAGTAGATCACAGTGTCCTCGCTGTCGGTGTCACTCGGGTGACTAGACCGCTTTCTCGGAGCGGCCGCTGTTGACGTAGAAGGACCAGGGGCCCCTTCAGGTGACTCCATGTCCATCGCCGTAGTTAAGGGAGCGGCGTCTCCCACAAGGTAGCTTCAAATTCGCAGAGACAAAAAAGCAGCGTTCCACACAGTGGACACTTCGTCGTCGTCCGCCGTAACGCAGTTTAGCTTGTACTGAATCTTACCGGGGCAAGTTTTGGCGCTTTCTCTGACAAACAACATTATTGTAACTAATGTGGTTACTTTTTGGGGTACTTTTCAAGCACAGTGGCCGCGCCCGGCGTTGGGACGTCGTTAGCGAAAAAGCTCGACTGTGTGCCGCTTGCAGTTAGTTCCGCGTGTACTGAATTTTACTGGGACCAGTTCGTGACGCATTCTCTGACCCCCCCAAATTATTTTAATTAATTTCGTAACTTTTCGGGATACTTTTGAAGCACGCTGGCCGCGCCTGGACTTGTGACGGAGTTAGCAAGGAAGCAAGCCAGCCATGGTGACAGTTAGTGTGGCGTGTAATTAATCTTAGTGAGACAGGATTGGGACACTTTCTATGGCCCCGCAACATATACCTTGTTTCGGTACTCACGCTTGTCGAAGACGCGACGAGCGATTGCCAAGAGTGATAACACTGGAGTACGTTGCTTACGATGGCAGAACGCGAAAAAGATAACGCCGAGCAGCTCTAAAACCACAAACTCTAAAATTCTGTCATCTGAACGATTGAAAATAGGCCTTGCACCCACGCATTTTTCTTGAGGGCGCATAGAAGGCATTCTGCGAGCGTCTAGCATGGTCTGGCTCAGCGCCTGCGCTGTGGCCACCTGTGTGTATATAGCGTACTGTCGCCTCGACTGAGGCCGAGTTGTTTTGGAAACGCGCAGTCGCCCTTGCATTTCTGCTCTTAAAGTGCAGGAAATAATGCCCGAAAATGGAGGAATGCTTAGAAATTGGATGTTTTCTTCACGATTTATAGTACGACTTGGAATGAGTAGGTATTTTCGACGCCATGCATGTAAAAGCGAATTGCTTTTCTTTGTAATGTCGCCCATTCACCACTTTCGCACGTTTCCCCTCTACAGGCAGTATTCCTATAAGGCATAAATGCGAAAATAACACATGCTTGTAATTTACTTCTTTCAGCTGATGCCGTCTGGTGGAGCTTCGTACGGGAACTACTGATATTACCTGGTGCCACAACGTTGGATGAATGCACACAAAGCCAAAGACAAATAGAGCGAAATAAAATTCTCTTATTTACTGTGCGTTTTGCGTCTACTTCATGTAATTGCACATAGCACAGATTCAATGGAGGCTTGTAAACATCGTTTCCTGTCCTTTTAATTAAATAAACAATTCCGCACTAAGACCGCGCGCGATTAAACAGCAGTAGCAAGAAAATAAGGGGGGGGGGGGGGGCGTAGATAGTGCAGCCGGCGTAGCACGTGCCAGCTAGCGTTCAAAACGCGCGTGCCAGAAACCGATAAGGGAAGGAATTAATCCCATCCGCTACCGTCAATTCGGGCGCTGGGCTCCATGGGAGTGTCCGCTCTTGTTGAATGTCTTTCTCTATGGCAATACCGTGAATGACGAAACTAACTTTTGTTGGGGGAACGTGTGGCCACAAAAACAGGCTACACTCAAAGCACAACGAAAGCGGCGAACACAGTCGGCGATCGTCGAAATCTTATCTGCGGGGCAAACGCGCCGGCTAAAAATTAAAAATTAAATGATGGGGTTTTACGTGCCAAAACCACTTTCTGATTATGAGGCACGCCGTAGTGGGGGACTCCGGAAATTTCGACCACCTGGGGTTCTTTAACGTGCACCTAAATCTAAGTACACGGGTGTTTTCGCATTTCGCCCCCATCGAAATGCGGCCGCCGTGGCCGGGATTCGATCCCGCGACCTCGTGCTCAGCAGCCTAACACCATAGCCACTGAGCAACCACGGCGGGTGAAAAAAAAACGCGCCGGCTTTTGTAGCCATTGCACGTTCCATAATAATCGCCGGTGCCCGCGTGTCTTACAGAAAGTGCTATACAATTCACGTCGCGCATAGAAGCAATCAGATTACACAAGGTTTTCTGACAACACACAGCAGATAGAACCATCGATAACATTCGAAATACTTCCGATGCATGCAAGTGAGTCCTGCGCTTAGCGGTAACATTTCTTATACACAGTGACAAGTGGCCACCCGATAAACACGTGTCCATATTTTCCTACATTGCATACGAAGAGGCCGTATACTGAATATTGTGTACTTAAAAGATATAAGACAAAAAGAAAAGTGCAGGTATCAAGCGAGTCGGGTGGCGTTCTTCAAGAAAAGTCGTGGCGTTCGCCCTGTTTGTACTTTCGTCGGCATTGTGAATTTTTAAACCGAACATCGTACGCAGAAATAGAAGCACAGTCACTGTATACACGGCGCTACGCGCGTTTATTTCGCCTTGCGCACCTTCTTCATATCTGTGCCGGAGCACATGTGCGATTCCCAATACCTAGGCCGTGTAGATACACGCATCCGATTTGCACTGATACAACCTCTGTCTTTGATGAAGGAGACGACATATTCACTCGTGATATGGCACAGGGCTCTCTGCCTGCTTGCCTACTTGGTCTGTGAGAACTGTTCCTTGCTTTTTTTTTTAATTTAATCTGCAAGCGAAGACCGGATGCCATACAGCGAAGAGCCCAACTTTGCTTCAAAGTTGTTAATTACTACGATAGCCGAGAGGTCGGAGATGGACGTTTATATTTCCTGGAACATGAGTCAAAAAGCAGAGTAAGAATGTGTTTGTTTACTTCCTTTCTTCCTGCATTTGTTCCTTCCACTTCCGACGAACATCATTTCACCGCGCGGGGCTTTACGGTAGGGAAATATGGTAATGGCTGGCCATTTCGTAGGCCTGTGTTTATCGCGTACTGTGCAACGCAAACGCGGAAACGCTGTCGTGTGCACTCTCTCCGGAGACTGCCGTTCTGCCTGCGGAGAGAGTTGTTGACTGCGGCCTTTGCCCAACATGTGAGTGCTCGTCCGAGGGAAACTGGCGTCGGTGCACACCGAAACGCATTTGATGGACTGATGGGCTTTATTTATGTGGTTCTCGTATGTGTTTTCTGACGCCTATCGTTCACTTCAATGTATCATCTAGATGCTATATTTGGCCTCCAATTCCATTACCATCTCCCCGTATACAAACATTTACCCTTGTTTGGTTCTTTTCCTTCTTTTTTTTCTTTTCTTTCTTTTTCTTCCTGCGATGAGCGTTGTTGACTGTCGCCTTTGCCCAACATGCGAGTACTTGTCCGCGCAGCAGTAACCGTCATCGGTGCACACCGAAACCCAATTAGTGGGCTGAGGGGCTACCTTTACATGGTTTTCGTATATGTTTTCTGAAGCCTATCCTTCCCCTCCGTCTGATGCTACTTCTGGCCTCCCATTCTCTCACCTTCTCCCCGTATACAAACATTTACCCTTGCTTGGTTAGTTTTTCTTATCTTTTTCCTTCTTCTTCGGAAAGTGTACACTTGAGGCAGATACAAAGTGCAAGCAGGTGGGCTCAAACGTTCTCACCTAAGCGTGTTGATGCAAGCCATAGATATTTATTCCTGCATCAAGGGGTTTCGCGCATTGCCTAGAAATGTTGAAAAAGCGCTTGTGCCCCACAACCTTCACGTCTATTGCACCAAATGTGTTTCATCATATTGTCCCTTACCCCACGCTGTGTTCTCGGATTGGTGTTGCAGGCGCGTGTCTGTCGTTGTCGTCATCATCGGCGTTGTTGTTTTATGATGTTAAAACCCATATTTTACACAATGTTGAAATTTATTACGTTGCTAAAGCCTTAGAACGACACAAAGCTGAGCTAGTTGGTAAGGATTCATTATGCAAAAAAGAGAAGTGAGGCGTGCAGACAAGACACAAGAGTAGAGAAGTGGACAACACGAAAGCCGTAAAGCCATTGCCGTTATTGATTTCGCTTCAAGGAGATCTCGTCAAACCGGCTGAAATGTTAGACAAGGAGTGAGCCACAGGTAGGTGGTATACTTAAACTGATGAACACAGGGCGAAAACGTCTCTTTGGGGGCCCTTGAAGAAGTTCTCTTCTCGGAATTTTGGCTCCTGGTTAGGGCTTTCCTTGTTCGCCCATAGTGAATAAATTTATTACCGTTTCTGTGAGGCATGGTATCTACCTATTACGTTAGCTAAATTATCAATGTTTTGCACATTTAACAGCGGAGCTCAGGAGGCACAAATGCTGGACGTAGAACAATCACCTGGAGTCAGAAACGTCCCTCTTCTTCCGCTTCCTCAGGTACACCATTTAGAATGGTCTTTGTGTTTACTTATCGGAAATGAAGTTCAGTAAAGTGGAAAGTTGGGCTAGTGGGTGAGTGATCATCATACCTTGCTGGTGAAGCAGCGCACTGACACAGACACAGTGAAGACAAAGACAGTGTCGTCTTTTCCTTTTTGTCTTCACTGTGTTTGTGTCAGTGCGCTGCTTCACCAGAAAGGTATGATGATCACTAACCAACTAGCCCAACTTTCCACTTTACTGAACTTCAAAATACGTAGACAACTCCGCTGACCGCTCTTCAAGTCGCCCCTCAGTTTTCGTCCGCGAACAGACGCGAGTTGCCCTTATCCCTTGCTTATTCCACCAAAACAGTAATTTCGTGACGCTTCTTCTGGAGACTGCTTTTATCACAATCCTAGGCAAACCAATAATAAGAACTTGAAAATTGGTAGCACGATTACAGTGTCGTTCTGCATACGTTTAAAAGCATTTCCGATGTTTTAGCAGAATACACACACTTCTGCTCTGATTGTCATTCGTCTACTTAAAGTAGTGAATACAGTAATGACGGTATTCTGTGCAAACGCGATGGACAACACACGTGCAATAGCTCACTTCGATGGTAATCAGTGTCAACGTGGCTGAGGGCTCGTTTTCTAGGGAAACACATGTTGGCTATGTGTGTTCAATATGTTACAGATAAAATGTCAGGGTATAACATATACATACGTAAAGCCCCACACTATTTAGTAATTAGAAACGTCTAAACCAACCAACAAATTATGTGGCAAAAAACTGGGCAGTTAGTGATTAATATTGCAAGCACATAAACTATCAAGTCGGCCGTTTTGTTAGCGTTGCAGTAAGATCTCCGATTGCTACGCGGTGTAAATGGGTTCGATACCAATCCACGGATTTTGTCGCTGTACTGATTTTCTTTTTTTTTCTGTGACAATTCGGCTGAAGTCACCATACACGTCACAAGGTAAGACGTCATCACTGCTGCCGGACTGCCACACGCGTCGGAACGTTGGGTCACACGTTAAAGTTCTTACATGCGCTACAGAGCACATTTAAAAAAAATATCTGCATAAACGTAACGTATAAACAGAGCATATAACTTTGGAGAACGCTTAAGCTTCGCCTTTAAGAGTAGAACACGATAGCATTCAGGCATCCCTGACTGCTTCTAACGCTCCTCGCCAACTGCAGCTTACGTAACCATAACGTGTACCGGGAAACGCTGGCGGCGAACTCTATGCACGAAGGTGGGCTTTCTGGTAGCAACCCAGCCTCTTACGTGGGCCGAACCCGGAGGTTGTGCACAGGCGCGCCAATAAAATTACATCATTTTCAGGTTTCTGTTTTTGTTTCGCACTTTTAATGTGTAAGTCTGAGAAGATTTGGCATAACCGGGAGGCTCAGTCGATGTTTTTATTTCTTTTATTATACGTACTGCGGCCTTATACAAAGTCTTAGCAGCGTGGTATAGGAGGAAGTACACAAAACTGAATAAATACGGTAAAGCTGGAACTGCACTCAAACATTTCTTCACAGAAGCGATTAAAAAAAACAATGACGTTAAGCAAAGTTAATTCAGTTATTTTCAAATCATAGACTCAAACACTGATACTACAATTTCAGCAAACAAAAACTGCTTTTCGTTCAACATGTGTCTCGAAAAGTGATAATGAGTCCTGCGTTACACTTTCATCGGCCATCTTATTCCAATCTACTATGGCGCTAGGGAAGAAGGAATACCTGAAGCACTTGACACGCGCAGTAACTGGAGTTACAGCTAGTGAGTGTCTGTGCCTTGTAGCGCAACCTGTTGCATAGGGGAGAAGGTGAGACGTGTCGATGTTATAGTGACCATTTATTAGCTTAAAGAAAAACTTCAAACGACATACGCAGTTTCTATTAGTTATGACATTTCATGACTTTTGTCTGTGGGCTGTCATTCATAAAATTACGAGGAATAACTTTTCCAAGAATGTTAGCCAAGGTATGAGCAATATTAGTGATTGGATTATGGGGCAATATGACCCGAATATACCCGATGTCATGTAGCAATGGGTGGCATATACATATGCCTAAATATATACAGCAATTTGCGTTCACGGACAATTCCGCCGAGTCGACACCGAAACCAGATTTTCTGTTACTCGAGACCCTTAACTATCGTTTTAATAAATGTATTTATGCATATGACCCGATGGTCAGGGGCGTAGCCAGGGGGGGGGGGGCTTATGGGGCTTCAGCCCCCCCCCCCGAAATTTTTTCGTGCTGTCATGCGCCGCCGACAAAAACAACTCTCGCCGCCGGAAATCATGCTCGATTTTGTCTAGAATGTCCTAAATTCACGCTCGAAAAGACAATTTAGCGCGAACATTGCGAAATCGGGCTGGATTTCGCGGAAACGCCCTTGCATCGGCAGTCACATATCGTAACGCAAGGAGACCCACCGAGCACAAAATTTCAAGGGCGTTTTGATGGCGAGCGGGCTCGTCTCGACATATCGTGGAGGCCGCGGAATCTACGGGGCGCTTGGATTTCAATTCTGAAACTTTGTGGGTATAAAGTTCTCATAACATTTTGATGCGAAAGGTGCATTGACATTTCCAAAGTCGTGCTTTAGATGTTCGATTCCGGAACTTTGTGGGTTTAATGCTGTTGTAAACATTTGACGACAAAGGTGCATCGACCTTTCTAAACTCGTACATCGGGATGCAAGTTGACAAAGCACGCAGCGAGGTCCGATGAGACAAAGCGTTGTGGTGGTTCATTTGTGCCATCAGGTCACAGAAAAGAATATGAATTTTTTTCACCTGCTCCAAAGCATCCACGTCAAGACACTGAAGCCACAATCGTAACTAAATTCTTAGTTATTTTTCTACCTAGACTTTTATTCGCGAGGATACATGAGGCCTCTTTCTCATCTTTTTTTTTTTTTTGTTCTGGCAACCCGTGGGCTGCCGATGCAGCCAGAGCGCATGCGTTTTTCTCGTGCTGCATCGACAACCGCGCGGCGCACTTGCATGCGCGTTCGTTTTTCTCTGGCCGACTGCAATTTCTCCTGGAAGAGTTTTGGACGCTTTCTGGCTAGCAGACGAGAAAAAGAAACAATGCATAGTCGCTCGCCGCCAGCACTGTGGGGACTCGACGGATTGCAACGCGTTCGCTTGTGTGCGCAAGGGAGAAAAGCGGGGAGGAAGCGCGCCGCCTTCTGCCGCACGCGAGACATTTTGGGAGTGGAGGGAGGGGGGGAAGGGTGCTGTGATCTGTGAATCTGTGGTTGCGCAACCTTTTTATTTGCCTTGTTTGACGCATATATTTAGTGGCTTTTTCTTAGGTACGTAGATTTATTAGAGACTTATACGTATATTTAAACATCTTGTTGCGAGGTTTTCTGTATATGCGCAGTGAACTTTGTTTCCATTGCCAATTTTTGCCCTGTATCATGATGCATCTTCACATTTGTATGCTCCATTGGATCTTCGCATTTCTAATGTACGAAGGCGAGTCAAATGAAAGTGAGACAAGCCGCCCCGCTCAATAATGGTTCGGTTCATTATTTTCGAGGCATGCGCGTAGCACATTCACATCTCATTTACAAGTGACATGCAGAGGTGAGGTTAAATGTTCTTTAATGGTCTCATACACTGGGTTGAACATGGTTGCGTGACATAATGGACACTCCAAAAGTTGAACAGCTTGGTGTCGTGAGGTTTTTGACAAATGATGTTTCCCAAAAAGAAATTATTCGCCATATGGCTGCCGTATGCGTTGAACATTGCGTTTCATTGGCCACTGTGAAGCATTGTAGCAAACTGTTCAAAGAAGGACATGAAAGTTACAAAGACGATCCTTGGTCGGGCCAAAGCCACCGTGCAATCATCCCCAACACAACTGAAAAGGCCGTGGTTGCTCAGTGGCTATGGTGTTGGGTTGCTGAGCACGAGGTCGCGGGATCGTATCCCGGTCACGGCGGCTGCATTTTGATGGAGGCGAAATGCGAAAACACCCGTGTACTTAGATTTAAGTGCACGTCAAAGAACCCCAGATGTGGGTGACGACATTTTGTCTGCAATTGTGACCGGGGATGACTCATGGTGCCGCTACTACTAGCCTGAAATACTACGGCAAAGCTTACAGTGGAAGCATTTGAATTCACCACTCCCAAGGAAAACAAAGGCCGTCATTTCTGCCGGAAAAGTGCTGACTTCTTTTTAGATCGTTAGGGGCCATTCTTGATCGAATTTCCTAAACCTGGAGAGACTCTAAATCGTTTCAGATATTGTGAAAGGTCGGATCGGCTGCGTGTCGCAATCAAGAACAAATGACGTGGAAAATTGAGCATTGGAAACATCTTGCTTCACAACATTGCCCGTTCCTACGTCGCTGATGTGGTTAATACGAAACTGGCAAAGTTCAAGTGGGAAACATTGCAACATTCCTCATGCAGTCCAGACCTGTTGCCTTGCGTCTTCCACATTTGGTAAAATTTGAAAAAACTGCTCAAGGGAACCAGATTCGTGTCGGAAGATGATGTGTAGTCATTTACAGATTTTTGAGGCAGCAACCCGAGGAGTTTTATGAGACGGGAATTACGCGACTCGTTAGTAGGACAAGTGCATAAATACTCATGGTGACTACTTTTAAATAAAGTGTCCCGTTTATCATATATTCGCATTGGCTAACTTTCATTTGACTCGCCCTCGTATATTTTGCAGAACTCCTGCTTTTTTACATGTGCTCTCTGTTGGGACTACAATTTCGGAGCAATTGCTCGCAATACATTCTAACAAAGGACAGCGTCATTGAGATTTTCGCCTGGTCGTTGCATATGTACGAAAATGTAAACAAGGTTGTTGAATGACAGATATTACACACACACACACACACACACACGCATATATATATATATATATATATATATATATATATATATATATATATATATATATATATATATATATATATATATATATATATATATAGATATATATATATATGTATATATATATATCCCTCGACTGATTCTATAAGGAGGAGGCCGAGCTGCCAAGTGAGCCCCCCACGAACGAAATTTCTGGCTACGCCACTGCCGATGGTGGATTAGATCTTGCGGTCGAGCGGTCATGAGGGCATATTGCTTGAGGTCACTTGTCATTATCAAATCTAATTGGCGAAAATGTTTCCGCCAGAACAGGGATACTGTATAAAGAAAAAATAAAATAAAATAATCTTACCGCGCAAAAGAAAAAAAAAAGCGTGGTGACGGTGAAAGCACCGCAAACACTGCACCGCAAACTATCAAGCACAGGCACTACCTCAATGCCACCACTGAAACTCTTTTTATTGCATGGAAATATGAGTAATGTAATTAGAAAGTCATTCATATTAACTTTAGACACACGCGAAAAACAAGCGCACACATGCTGCGCAGTCCACCGCTGAAACATGCCGAAACCTTTTTCTAGTTGTTGTATTAAGCATTGCCTTATGACTGGCAAAATATTCGCGGCATTATTTCTGTTGATTTCCGCATTTCGAAGGGCAATACTTGTGCGCCTAACGGAAATTCTACTCTAACCACTTCTCCTGTAACATGTTTAACGCCTATACAGACGTTTCTAAACGCTTGTTTTGTTAGAATATCGAGGCGTGGAGCACGCTAGCCTAAGCCGCTGAAATGTCAACGTCAACTTTGTGCAGGTTCCCATCTCAGATATATAATGGCGGAAGAAATGTGTGTATGTTAAGCAACTCCGTACGTATTTTAACCGCTGTACTCCGACGGAAATGCGAAAATTCGTGGAATTCGCTTGACTTAGCAGCGTTCTGCTTATGGATCCACCAAACTGCATTGTTTAACTGCTTTAGATTTCGTTGAATAGTATATATAATTGAAATTCCAAATTTCGTGAATGGTTCGAAAAATTTCCATCGAACAATACACTCACAGCAAATTTCTATCTTGTTGCGTCTTTTCTTAAACTTGCATGTACGAGTATGAAGCCACATGCATTGAAAAGTCGCACTGTATCTACACTGTATACTAGGTGCTGTTGCGAAGACTGCGAAGAATTTCCAAAAATAATCAATAAAGCTATAAATGCACTTCATCAGAAACCGTATTATCGGGAATGCGGGATGTCAGAAAGTAGGTTATGTGTTCGAACAATCTTAATAGTTAGTTAAACACAATAGTTATTATATTTCTTTAGCGCAGTTACGCAGCTATTGAAAATGACAAGTTTGTACCTACAGATTAATAAGTCATCAAATTTAATACACTATCCTAACCCTGGCAAGTTTTCATCCGATCCGTGATTCTGTCTATATAGTTACTTCTAAACCCTTGTCCGGACGTCGTCCGTCATTGGCAGTGCGGCAGCGCATAAAGAAAAGGAAACCATAAGCATTGCGACAAGACCCTATACTGTGAGTGAAAGTTATTCAAAGAAAGAGAATGAACGGCTCCGAAGTGATTAATTTTAATGTTCAATCCTTCTAAGAAAGCAAAATCGCTTCTGAAGGTATTAATGCGCGGTAACTCCCTGAAAGGTCATAAACCTTCAAAGCGCTGCTCCACCCATGAAGAGCCGTCAGCACAGCAAACTGTACTACACACACGCCTCCTGCGACCGCTACACATAACCCGCAGCACCTCGAAATTAAAGAGGGCACAAAAGCGAGAATTTCGTCTATTTCTGCCACAAATGCGGCGCAGTGGTTCCAGCCACGATTTGCATGTTCTTCGAAATCAAAATATCGACAACCTTATGAAAGCCAGTATGCAAGCTACATGAATGCTGCATGTAATGTTGGGTTATGCGCTTTGACAAACACAATTTTCGCGAACAAGCAGAGTCACCAAGTTCATAATTACCACAAATTTCTTAACTTCTAGTCCAACTTAAGGTAAAGCAGCAAGGAGAGAAAGAAGAAAATAGAGGAGGATGAGACAGAGAAAGAAACAATCACATCAGGAACGATGATAGTGAAACAATCAGGCAAGAACTTGAGCTCTAGCGATGTACGCTCCCGGACTTTCCGACAAATGCACAACACCGTGTCAATTCGTAAATGTTCACATGCCACGCGCGTTATATACAGTGAATAGGCATGCAGAAGTACGTGCGTCATGTTCTGAAAACTAGGAAAAATCAGCTTTCACTCTGTTCAGACGATGCCCGAAATCAGCCAACACCAACACAGTGCACAATATATATATATATATATATATATATATATATATATATATATATATATATATATATATATATATATATATATCATATATCCTTGTTCGGACGTCGTCTGTCATTGGCAGTGCGGCAGCGCATAAAGAAAAAGAAATAATAAGCATTGCGACAAGACCCTATACTATGAGTGAAAGTTATTCAAAAGAAGAGAATGGCCGGCTCCGAAGTGATGAATATTAAAGTTCAATTCTTCTAAGTAAGAAAAATTGCTTCTTAAGCTATCATATATATATACATATATATATATATAATATGTGTGTGTGTGTGTGTGTGTGTGTGTGTGTGTGTGTGTGTGTGTGTGTGTGTGTGTGTGTGTGTGTGTGTGTGTATTGCACAAGCTTCACTTGCGCACTATATACGCACACTACCACTATGTTCAGTATGCAAATGAAGTGTGCACTGAAACAATCCTTTCTCAACTCGGGGGGGTCATTGGTGGTACCGTATCAGTGTGGATCGACACAAGCACTATCGCGGGGAAGCACAGGGTGCTGAAGCACCGAAGCACAGTGTGCTGTGACAAGGAAACACTTCATCTGCGAGAGGGACGCCGCTCGGCGTGTTCTTGCCGCACGTGCGGACCTCACATGTGCCAAGACCTACACGCTGCGCGGTATCCCTCTAGCATTTGGTATCCCCCTGAAAGAGCTGCAAATTCTGGTCGATACTACCGAAATGTTTTCGACTAAAACAAAAAGATGACTGGACAAATCTCCGTTTCACATGCTATAGAGATAAGCTCAGGTAATACAGACATTCTTTTCCTCGGGGCCTCGGCGATCGGCTTCGCCCACAGAAGCATTTTTCGTGCCATTTATTATTTCCTGCGTCGTACAAAGTTTCCATGCTAAATTTTCTTTGGCTCTTTAAAAAACTTTTGTGTATTCTGTGTCTTCCTTACACGCCTATAATTTAGAACACCCTTTTTTCTCACCTTTCCTTTCATTTCTTCACCTAACATCATTTTATCTTATGTTATGTGAGGACCTCCTAAATCCGAGAACTTTTTTCACTATATTGTGTTGTATATTAATTGTTGAAGTTGTATTTCACCACTCGGAGTGACAGAGAATGCAAAAAGAGAAAATGCAGGGAGGTCAACCAGACAAGCGTCCGGTTCATTACCTTACACAAGCTCTAAGAAAAAGGGGACCAAGAAAGAGGAAAAGAGGGAGAGAGTGAACACAGCGTGCACACGGGAGTACACACAGGAAGGCTATAACCAGTTCCTCAGGCCGGTGCACCTCAAGAACTGCGCTAGTACACGAGTGGCTTCTTGCGCCAGCGACGGACGTGTATGTTTGATTCAGAAAATGGTCTCCTTTCCAGATGGTTTAAAATGGTCCGCCGAAAGGCGTTCCACATCTTCTATACGCTCGCGTCCTAAGCATAACATAAATATTAACGCAAATATTTTTATCTCACTTCTCTTTCATAAAGGCCGGCTGCCCAAATGCAATTTTTTCTTCCATTATATAACATTACTTTAGTGTCTGCTCGCTATCTTATCGTATGTCATTTCTTGCCACCGATGTCAAACCCATCACCCATGACGTATTCGTGGCAACGTACCGGATAACAGCAACTTAACGCAAGCACTGGAATACTTCGGTCACAGTCAGGAGGCTAACACTGCTCCATCTGCAAATAAAAGATCCCATTGAGTTTTTCCCTCTCGCGATCAAGTGTGTCCAAGTAACATTGGACCATGTTAATCGATAAACATAGATAAACACGAAGTGTAACGAACTTGCTAATGCAAACGAATGGCGACATGGGCTGTACAGCACGGTTATGAACATCGAAAGAATCCCTTTCCGAGTTGTCCAAAACCAAGTACGAAAATCGGCGAGCCCGTGTCGATACTGCTGACCGTCATGAAAGCCTAGGACTCGCATTAGCTCCCGGGTTTCGTCATTCCGTGGCTTCCCATTCACACCCGTTTACGACGTGGCATCGTCAAAGCTGCACGTGCGAGACTTATAGCACCGGTAAGTAGCGCATCGTTGGCGGCGTGACAAATTCTCGTTAGCGATCCCACTCTTTATGGCCTCATTGCTCAAGGCGTGCGTTCGCAAGTTTCCGCCTTGTCACCCCCTTTGATGCAAGTTCCATTTTACGACACCGGAATCCTCATCCTATATACTTCCTATCAGCGTCCTATTCCGGAGCTAATTTTTTTTTCATAATTTATATAAAGAAAGGCTGCCAAACACGGCGTGAATGATGTGAAATCCGTCGAGCTTCACTCAGTAACAATGAAAAAGGCACTGGCTCATAAAATCGAATAGGTCTTCGTGCAGTCGTGTGGAAAGATCCCGACGAACTGTTGGAGAGCGAGACGATTCCCAGCGCAAATTTTCATTTGTGTTCTGAGAGTGTCTGTTTGACGTCCTGTAATTTAATCCCACTAGTCTGACTTACTGAAGCAAGGTGCGAAACCGGGCTAGTGTATATTCCATGATAATGTAGCCAGCGCAAGAGAGGACACAGAACACAAGAAAGGCGACAAGGACAGGCGCTTGTCCTTGTCACCTTTCTTGTGTTCTATGTCCCCTCTTCCGCTGGTTGCATCTTCTTCAGGCTCACGTACCTCACGGTGACATCTCTGGCCGTTCACTGAGGATCCTAAGTACTTTCATGATGATGATGATGATGATGATGATGATGATGATGATGGATTGTAGTTATGAGCTTTGCACCGGGTAGATATTTCGAAAAGCTCTACACGAAAGACTCACTTGCGCTGAAAGGTGTTCACAGAAACGCACAAGCGTGATATCATCGATGGAGCAGCATGCGCGTTATCTCAGAGACCGTAGCATGGCAACAGAAGGTTGTTCTAGACATACTTTGGCTACGAGCAATAAAAACAGCGCTAAACGACGGGACGAGTGAAGAGACACAGACAACAGCGCTGTGTCCAACCAGCCCAAATGCGTACTCTTTTGCAGTTTATACTTTGGCTGTTCAAATACGCTTTTCGAAACGCGTCGCTAGAAAACTAGGACAGCTTGTGCTGTATACTACACGGTATTTAAAGAAGTAGGCTGCTAACTTGTTCAATCTTAACCCCGTAGCTCCTTCAGTTTCCATTACTGTAACATCTCACATTTCCGGCTATACGAGAGCTCGTATTTATTTATTGAGGTTAGACGGTAACTGAATTATATTCAACTGCGCGCAGTACGCAGAATTTCTTTTACCAACTGACACACGGAGGCACTCGCGCGTGTTTCTACGTATTCTTTTGTATCATTAAAAGTTGCAAGCAAGCCTCAACTTAATTGGAACTCCCCTAATGTGTATCTTGCAATTAGAGTTCTGCTGAAAAGAAAACAAACAAGCTAAAGAAGCATTGTTCGACATTCTTCCCATGTTAATGTACTGCGGAACCTCACGATTAATTTTTGCCCTCCGTCTCAGCGATAATGAGGTAGTAGGCAGTCGAAGCATGTAGCCCGCCGTGCTCACATCTATTGTGACAGTGACCACACATTATGGGTCGTAGCGTTCAACTCGGCCTCCTTGTGATTAGGCCGTGAAGCATTTCCCAATTGCTGTCAAGACGGCGCACTTTCTAACGTTGCGAAATTGCAGAAGTGCCCGAAAACTTACGATTTTTGCGAGAGCTAAGGCACTTGGGACATCGCAATTAACGGTCACAGGAACCACCGTCATTCGTGTGTGGTCAAAAAGAGACGACGCAAAGCTTTTTTTTTTTCTTCGTGGATCCACATTGTCAGGAGTACAAGGCTCCACTTTCTGCTGAATTTTCATTAGCTTCCTACTGAACGAACGACGCGAACGACTATTTTTATCGACATAGAAAGACGTAGTCTTTTGTTCTTATCGACGAAAATTCAGAATTTTCAAAATTAGTTTCACGTACATTGAGAAATTGGAATCGTATTCTACCGCTGCTAACAAATGGGTCAGAATCTCGGAGGTTAACAAAGAGACTCGGCAACAAGTTAAGGACTACGCTACGCACGACCGAACGAAAAATATTAGGCGTAACGTTAAGAGACAGGAAAAGAGTGATGTGGATGAGAGAGCAAACAGGGAAAACCGATAGTCTAGTTCACATTATCATAAAAAAGAATGGAGCTGGGGAGGACCCGTAATGCGTAAGGCAGATAACCGGTGGAACATTAAAGTTACAGAATCGGTGTCAAAGGAAAGAAGGCGCAGTTGAAGTGGGAAGAAAAATATGTGGGGTGAGGAAATTAGGTAATTTGCAAGCGCAAAGTGGAATCAGCTAGCGCAAGGCAACGTTAATTGGAGGACGCTGGAAGAGACTTTCGTCCGGCAGTAGACCTAAAAATAGGCTGATGATGACGATGATGATGTCAATGAGAAATGCGCAAGTCGGTGCTTATTCAGACGCAGGCTTAAAGAGAAATGTCACAGACAACAGCGTTGCCATTTTTGCAGACTTATCACTATGTTGTTACAAATAGTTGAAGCGTGTGTACCTGCCGTGGTTGCTTGATGGCTATAGTGTTGCGCTGCTTAAGCATGGGGTCGCGGGATCAGATCCCGGCCATGGCGGCCGCATTTCGTTGAGGGCGAAATGCGAAAACACCCGTGTACTTATATTGAGATGCACGTTAAAGAACCCCAGGTGGTCAAAATTTCCGGAGCCCCCGTGGCGTGCCTAATAATCAGATTGGGGTTTTGACACGTAAAACCCCATAATTTCTAAGCCTGTGTAATACTGGGTATTGCTGGCCGGTAGTTATAAAAGACAACGTGGAAAATGTTTGCTGCTAACAAATTATGTCTTGTGGTGGTGGTGGTGGTAACAACTTTATAAACAATCCGGCAAATTCGTGGCCTGGGCCTAGGCCGCCCCCGAGGAGGCCCGGAGATCCTGTCTCCTCGCCGCCTCACGGGCTTGCTGGATGGCCCATAGTTGATTTTCGAGGTTTGAGCTGCGCAACGCGGCCGTCCATCGCGCCGCAGCTTCATCTGGGGAAACTGCATTTTCTTCGCATATAACGTCACATTCCCAGAGAATGTGCCTAAGAGTTGCGTGAGCCCTGCTGCATAGCTTGCAGTTATCATATGAGTAGACGTCCGGATATATCCTCCTGAGATGGACGGGGTTGGGGAAGGTCTTTGTTTGTAGCTGCCGCCAGTCTACCGCTTGGGCCCTGTCGAGTTTGGGGTTAGGGGGCGGATAAACCCGCCTTGAGTTTTGATAAAATTTTGTAATATCACAGTATCTGGTCATTCTGTCCCTCTCTGTCCATGCCTCCGTTGGATTTCCAACCCCAAGAGAGGATCCTTCTTCGCGGGCGCGGAACGTGAGACCTCGCGCTACGCGGTGGACCTCCTCGTTGAGGTTGGGTACGGGGGTGTCGGGGGACGTGTGAGTCGGGAACCATATAATGTATCGTTCCTCCGTCTCCTCGGAGGTGACATAGTTCGCGTTGGCTTTGAGTAGAGCCTCAGCCTTCGGCGAAATTCTGCCTTGTGCATAGTTTGTGACCGCCGTCTGCGAATCACTGATTACGTATCTACAACTGGGGTTAACGATGGCTAGGGCTATCGCCACCTCTTCCGCTACCTCGGGGTTTTTTACACGTATGCTACAACAACTGACCAATTGTTTCTCGCTTTGAGGACGGCCACTGCAAAAGCACGTCGATCCTCGTATTCTGCCACGTCTACGAACAGCGCTTCCTTGTCCCTACCGAAGGCTTTGAGTAAAGCCGTGGCTCTACTCTCTTTTCGACCCTGATTGAATTCAGGGCTCATGTTCTTGGCTATATTAGCCACCTGCAGCTTTTCCCTGATCGCGCTTGGAAGGGATGTCTTGTCGCCGTGCTGCTTGTG
Source organism: Dermacentor albipictus (assembly GCF_038994185.2). Lineage (NCBI taxonomy): Eukaryota > Metazoa > Arthropoda > Arachnida > Ixodida > Ixodidae > Dermacentor > Dermacentor albipictus. Next base: position 326,066,822 of record NC_091821.1, on the reverse strand, counting down.
ATAACTTATCCCGAGTTTGTCCAGGATACTCCTGCCCGTTCGTGTCTTCGCTAGTCTTTCGAGTTGCGAAATTTGGTGTGCTTCAATTAACTCTTCAAGCGTGTTGTGGACGCCCAGTTGTAGCAGCAGTTCCGTGCTGGTGCTGTCTGGAAGGCCCAGTGCCATCTTGTGTGCTCTTCTAATGAGGGTGTTCAGTTTGGCATATTCGGCCGCGTACCAGTTGTGGTAGGCGGCCACATAGGTAATGTGGCTAATAACAAAGGAGTGTATGAGTCTGACGACGTTGGCCTCCCTCATACCCTGATGTCTGTTGGTGATTCTTCTGATGAGCCTCATCGTGTTCGTTATCTTAGCCTCCAAATGCCTGACCGTTTCTCCGTTGTTGCCGTTCGATTCTATATGATGAATCCGAGCACCTTAATCTGCTTCACCCTGGGTATTTCTTGTCCGTCTTTGGTGCGTATGCAAATTTCTTCGTATGCAGCATGCTGGATGTAAGCCTTGGGGGGTCTTCCCCTAAGCGTCGGGCGGTAGAGGAGGAGTTCCGATTTTTCTGGCGAGCAGATGAGACCGGTTCCGACGAGGTACTCCTCCACCACCTCGACCGCGGTCTGTAATCGCTGTTCGATTTCTCCGTCGCTTCCCTCGGACACCCAGATCATAACGTCGTCCGCGTATATTGTGTGATGCACTCCCTCGATGGCGTTGAGGCGCTCGGGGAGGCCGATCATAATGAGATTAAAGAGCATCAGCGAGATGACCGAGCCTTGCGGGGTGCCTACGCTGCCTATGTTCCTGTCTTCGGATGCGAGTTTGCCCAGCGTTAAGGAGACTTTCCTGTTTGTGAGGAAATCCTTAACATAGCTGTACGCTCGGTTTCCTAGATTGAGTGCGGCAATGCTGCGTAGTATGGCTGCGTGAGCTGCATTATCGAAGGCTTTCTTGAGGTCTATGAAAACATGATGTAGATGTTCGTTTAAAGCAATAAGCTCCATTGCTCTCTAACAATGTTCTTCACTAATACAGGATGATCATTTCTAAGTTTTACAGAATATTTAAATAAATTCCTGTTGGAGATAACATAATTCTTGTCCTTGAACTGGATTATTCAGAGAGGTGGACATTACTGGGACAAGAAATCGAAACACATATTCAACTAATTAACGAATTCCCCCTAATTAACTTCCAAATTAATTACCTACGGCAATTCTGCAACTCCCAATCTCTAGCCGGGGGATTTGCGAGATGTATCCACTCAAAATAAATTTCCACTATGCGCGCCCCAAAGGACCCTAATAAAGTTTTTCATCCATCCATCCATGACACCAGTTTGAAGATTGCGCCATTAAACTCAGCGTAAGATTGCGCTGTTGTTCTGCTTACTTTTTTTTAAATGCTCTTTTTAACAAGTGCAAAAGTAACTGGAACCCTCATGTATTCCGTTCCCCATTTTAGACGTAACATCTCGAAACTGGTGTCATCCTGGAAGTGCATTTCAACTGCGCACGTCTTGCAAGCTCACTGCTACAATTCATAAATTGATAAATTCAATTAGTGCATTTACGCTAATTAGTTGAATATGTGTTTCGATTTTACATGCTATTTATGACCGCCTCTTCAAGTAATTTGGCTCAAGGACAAGACAATGCTATCTGCCGAAGGCCATTTTCGACAATTCCATAGAACGTTAAAATCATCACTGCGTATATTGTTACCTGCGCGTCTTGATAAAATTTTGTACAAAAATTTTACAGCAGTCCTCTGATTACTCATTGTTCAAATTCATATAATGCACATATTAAGAGCAGAAATCATTTTGTCTTACCAAGGAGAGTACACGAAACTAGAACGCAGCAGTTTTAATTAGCCTATTTGACGCTATAACCTGTAATGTTTATTTGTGATCCAATGTACCCTTTTGCTGTCAAGAAACCAGCTCCAAGCCACTTCTCCATTTCCCTAAGCCTATTGTGTTAACGGAGACTGTCCCACTCCACAAAAAGGCAATTTATTCGCGTAAAACAGAATGTAGCTGCTTGTTCTGTATTACAATGAAATACGCTTGCATATTTCGTATTTCCTTAACAAGAGCGACGGTTCTTAATATATGCGTTGGCTCGGGTCTATCTCAGATTTCCCGATTCAAGTCCGTTCCTACAATGAAACGAATAAATGCGGTCATTAAACAACCTCAAAGCCAAGTTGATTGAAATTTCCTCCATTTAAGTGAGAAATCTAAATTTTACCGACTGTAGAACGCAGATGCGTGATCTGGGGGTTGAATTTTTTACAAAAGTAGACAAAAATTACGAAGTTTCAAAAATAAATTGAAGCACAATGTTCACAATAGGAATTTCTACACCGTGAGCATATATATCAGTTCTGCAAACTGCACCTACTATAGCATTCGGAAAGGAACAGTTTCATTTATAAGTTGGCAAATTATGTTAAATTGTTACATTCTTTTATGGGGGTACTCCCAAACTAGTGATATGTATTAGAGCGGTGTGTAATGCACCACGTTCACCCTCCTTATATTTTTCAGTAGGTACAGTTTACAGAATCGTGATGATGTTTTGGTGCGAAAGAATCAAATGCGCCATTGCGCGGAAAAGCTAACGTTTAGAGCAGCGAAATATATAGCACCTAAATTCCCATTGGCTGCTACGCCACCACGTCACGAGCGCCGCCATAGTGCTCCAGGTGTTGCCTGAGGGGAGAGGGCAACGCCGCGGCGTACCTCCCTCTCTCTTCTCCAATGCACTGGGCTTAGCTGCTGCGCGTGCCCGCCGGCGTTAGTGGCTACTGCTGAGCACTTGCTCTGTCTCTCATCGCGCAGAGCCGGACATCGCTGGCATGCGGCACCACAGGCTGTTGCTGTCCAGGGCAGCACGTCCCGCTACGGAGCCTGAAGCATCTACGTCGTCGGTGGCAGCAACCCCGGCAGTAGCAAAACCTAACCGTCGGATCCTGTACACCACAGATGAAATAAGGAAGAAATGCAGAAAGAATGCAGCTAGAATGCAGAAAGAATGCAGAAAAACGAGCGAACTGGCAGAGTGAGTGAGTGTCAACGCAACGGCGTCTCCCCTCACACAATGACTGGCGTGCTGGCGTGGCAGCAGGTGTGGCGTTTCGCTCGCTCTGCTCCGTCGAGCCTTGCATGGGCGGGCCGAGTTCTTCACCAGGCGCCGCATTCGGCCATAGCAGAAGGTCTACATGCGCATGGCCCCTGTGTTGGAATTCGATGTTTCTTAATGTACTCGACCATGCAGTAGGGTGTGAACACAGCAAATGTAAAAGGAAATGCGCACCAATGTAATCGCAAAATTCGATAACATACCCCTCAGCAAAGCTGGAAAATATTACTCCCAGCGCGAAACTCCAAGGACCACTCAGTGGCGTTCAAGTGGAGAGTAATGTTTTCGCATTCACAACTCATGAGAAGTGCTTAAGTTCCCTCAGGTGGTTGTTGTTGAGTTACAAATTTGTAAATTGATACATGAAATTTTTGAATTTTGCGATATTCAAGACCTTTCCTTTAAAAATTTTATCAATAACCGACCTCATGTGATTGCTATCCAAAAATATGTTTAGCGTGCTTTGTGAGGTGGTCATGTATGGTACCAGTGTTACTTAGAGAGTCCTTAGAATTCATATATATAAATCATCTTTCAAGTGTTCCTGAAATAAATATGCTCATGCAGTGAAGATTCATGAAGCGCTGCGGGTCCAGTCATGGTCCGTGAAGAGACTTTACAATGCTTATCCTGTGATAGGCGGTTATAATCAAGAAAGCACCACCACTGATGTTCCTTTGAAACACGTCTACTTCTTTTCTTAACGTGACAGGCTTGCTCTCACTTCTGTTGTGGCCGGTGTCATCTTTTCTTTTTTTCTTCGATCTGATCTACTTAATTTATTGGGGATTCTAGTGCACATGTTTCTACTGTTTATTTAAACCATATGTAAGTTATGCGTTAAGTATCTTATTATACTAAGTGCATAGAGGCCCTGTAGTGTTGTTTTCTCTTCTCACATTTTTTTTTCCTGTTTGATTTGTGGAATATGTTCAACCGATATGTATTTGTTAGCATTCATTTGCAGCTTCCCCTGTATTTAGTTTTGTTTCCGGTTAAATCTTCCCACCCCTCCTCCCCATTTTTAGTATTTCGTTTTGATGTTCATTTTACGCTGTCTCTGTTAGATCTCTTCGTTAAGTAGACAATAATCAAACGAAAGATGTGTCGTTCCGAGCAGGCATCTTCGAAGGAAGAATGGGTGGGATAGTTTGCACCGTCATATTTTAGGCCACTTCTGCCATCAGCCAGTTTTTAAGGCAGCTGTATCCGGTTTGATGTTCGTGTGTGCATGCAGGGTCCAGTCATAAGTCTTGACAGTGCCCGCAGCGCTGCATGCATTTTCACCACTACACCTGTAACAGATAAAGTTTATTGCACAGAGATCCATCGTGGGATTCACCTCAAAATACGAGCAGAATGATGTTGACGAGGCTTATTCATTCATTCATTACATATCGCAGACCCTTGGCTCGAGCAGCTGAGCATGTCGAAATTTACAGGCATAATACAAAAATCAGAAATGGGTCCGGTTTCGAAATTAGTGCAATAACAAACATAATAAAATACAAAAGCACAACAATGGAACCTGGTTCAAGAGTAGTATCATAACAAACGTAATGCAATGAACAACAACAACGAAACATTTTTCTAGATTAATGAAATAACAGCATGACAGTAACAAGTTTGTAATGGTGCAAAAGCGGTGCTTTCGTGGGGTAATACCGCAAAAGGGGCTACGAAGACGCCTGGATTAGTTCATTAAAATTTTAAACCATGCTTGAAAAAAAGGAATATTTATATGTCTATATTCTAGCAAATAAATATATTTGAGAGTTAGCCTTATAGAGCCTTGAAGGGTTCGTCTGTAATGGTCAGCGATACGGTGGTGGGTATATGGCAAGTCCGTGATTAAGAACCAGTAAAATGGAGTATTCTAAACCGCGTCCCCGGAGTTTTAAGAAGAACAATGTCACTGGCTTTCACTACTTCGGTCGGAGAGCTAGATGGTGACAATCTATTGTAAATAAGCGGGACTGTTTTCCTCTGTATTCTTTCAAGGCACTTATTGTTTAGCTCACTATATCAGTCCTAAGCTCCACAAGCATATCTTAATTTCGGTCTGTATAACAAATAGCAGCAAAATAATTTAACACTGCTGGCCAAGCCGGTTTTAGAATTTGGATTTAGGAAGTAGATTTTTCGGAAAGGCAGATGAACAAATATTATTAAGATGCATATTATAGGATAAGTTAGTTTTGTTTTTCACATCTAAGTGTTTCTATTTATCAACCTTTTGAGCCATGAAGTAACAACTCTGGAATTAAAGGGTGCAGATGGGTTTTCTTGCGCATAATAGATAGGAAGGCAGCTATGTTGACAACCATCCCCCATTCTTTGCAACGCTTCAATACGTTATTCAGGTTGTTATTTAGCTCAATTTGGTCTCCAAGGCAAAAATCTTTGAACAAAACGCACTGATCTAGATACAGTTGAATTTTCACACCAAGAGTTCTTACATTTGCGATACCATTAATTAAATATCTTTACAATAGCGGCTTGTAGGTATTCCCATGCACATGCTTTGTATATATTCCGATCATCATGAAACATTTCTAAATTTGTCGTTTTGTAGCCATAAATAAGATCGTCTTTGTGTATTTTGTAGTATATGGAATACGAAACCATAACACGAATGGTGCAGAGTGGGTGCGATTGAGGAAAGTGTGTATACGCGAGTTCTAGACGGAGCTGAAATAGAAGTGTAGAGATGATCGATATAAACAAGTGTGAAAAATGTGACACCCACGTGCACGCTCGTATATGTCAGTGACACACAGGAGGCACGAGGAAATACCGACCGTCTATTGCAGATACCACAAGACATCCGAAATATCAAAATTACGACTGCGATTTTAAGGTAACCTAATACGTTCCACGCAAAGTAATTGCGCAATTTTACTTTTCTTTTCTCTGTCTCGTCTTCTACATTTCTTTTCTTCTTTTTTCCCTTTAACTTTCTCTAAACTCCGCTTTATTACGTATTGAAGCGGCAAGGAAATTAAATCCCAGTGCAAGCCATCATTAGTCAGCCAGCTTTCCTAACTCAAGACGAACTTGAGCTATATCACTGGTAATTGCACAACGATATGACTTGAAGGTTTTTCGGAGTTTTAGGCCCAAACAATGAAACGTTCCTTTCCTTCGAGCGCTTCCTAACCTTACGTGAGGCCTCCTTACAGCGAAGGACCGATGGAGGAAGCAAGCATACTCTGATAGCTCCCTTCACCCGTCCTCACGTAAGGAGTGGTTGCCGCCACGCCTGGGTTCGAGATTATCTCTTAAAAGCTTTAGGCGAACACCCGAACACCACTGTTCAATAAAAAAAAATGGCTGTGGCTTAGGTAAGGTTAAGCCCAGGATGCGAAGCATACTAGCCTTTATTTTAGTTGTTGAACCACTGTTTAGCCTGGTGAACTGCTGTTGCTTGGCTATATTTGGTTCGGCTAGACGAAGAAACAACTCATGCATTACTTCTTCGCCTTCAAGAGTGGAACACGACAGCGTTCCCGTCGACCCGCCAAGGGGTGTAAGACAATGGGCTACAGGGCAGCGACTACGCGCCCCGCATTGGACGCGGTGAGCGTCGAGCAAAGCAGCGTTCGGCGCGGCAACGAAATGTGCGCCTGAGCAAGAGACGCACGCCTTAGAAACAGCGCGTTTCTAAGGCAACACCGCATTCACTAGAGGCGCTTTTGTACCGCTTTGAAGCGTTGTACTCGTGGCTCAGTGGTAGCGTCTCCGTCCCACACTCCGGAGACCCTGGTTCGATTCCCACCCAGCCCGTCTTGCAAGAGTTGAGCCAAAGCCACTTCTCCTCTGTCGTGACGTCACGGTGTCACGTGATTTCATGGTCACCGCCGCGCCTGAGGAGCTGGGTTGAGCCCTCGTAATATGCTTCGCATAAAACGGTTGTATCGTGGCACAATCTTTAAGTTGATGAGCTAATATAGAGAAGCGTGGACGCTTTTTTCTAATTTTGTTTACTAAACCTAAAGAAGTAGCGCATTACAGTGCAAAACTTGATGTGCTCCAGCAACGCTGGCACGCCGGCGTCGTGCAACGCCTAGCAACGCCTAGCAACGCTTCCATGCCGCACGCGTGACTGAAACGAACGTGCCTGGCGAAACGTACCGTGCTCGCACTTCTCCGAAAGTGGGCGACAGCGCGCATGCGCGAGCAAACGTCACGTGGTTAAGCAGTGAGGCGAAGCGCTCGTTCAGGGCCAGGAGCGGCGTAAGGACCCATGAAGGTAGCTTGGCCCAAACAATAAAACGTTCCTTTCCTTCGAGCGCTTCCTAACCTTACGTGAGGCCTCCTTACAGCGAAGGACCGATGGAGGAAGCAAGCGTACTCTGAAAGCTCCCTTCACTCGTCCTCACCTAAGGAGCGGTTGCCGCGTGCCTGGGTTCGAGATTATTTCTTCAAATCTTTCCGCGAACACCATTATTCTATTAAAAATGTTGTATCGTCGCACAATCATTAAATTTAATAGCTAATATAGAGAAACGTGGACGCTTTCTTCTAGTTTTGTTTACTAAAGTTAAAAAAAAGTTGAGCATTACAGTGCAAAACTTGATGTGCTCCAGCAACGCTGGCACGCCGGCGTCTTGCAACGCCTAGCAACGCCTAGCAATGCTTTCATGCCGCACGCGTGACTGAAACGAACATGCCTGGCAAGACGTACCGTGCTCGCGCTTCTCCGCAGGTGGGCGACAGTGCGCATGCGCAAGCGAATGCCACGTGGTTAAGCAGTGAGGTGAAGCGCTCGTTCAGGGCCAGGAGCGGCGTAAGGACGCATGAAGGTAGCTTTGGAGCTACCTTACGCTGAGGAAGTACCAAGGAAGCCTTCACCGAGGGCCCCTCAGTAAGGAAGCTTTCAGAGTGACATAAGGTAGCCTCACCGCAATGAAGGCTTCCTTAGTGAGGTAAAGGAAGATTTCATTGTTTGGCTGCTTATGCTGAGGAAGTACCAAGGAAGCCTTCACCGAGGGCGCCTCAGTTAGGAAGCTTTCAAAGTGACATAAGGTGGCCTCACCGCAATGAAGGCTTCCTTACTGAGGAAAGGAGGGTTTCATTGTTTGGCCCTTAATCTCGAGCAGCAAAACCATAGTCACACGCATATTACAGGCTGCGCTCACATCCTCAGTCGTTTATGCCGGAATAAGAGTGCTCTAACAGAAGTAAAACTTCGCGCTGAAATGAAAACACCAAAGATATAGCGCAGACACTCGTTTGACTTCACTGGCGAGGTTCGTCAGTCATAGTTCGCCTATGTAGAACCATCTCATAAATTTCATCTTTATTTGTATTGAATATCCCAACTTTAGAGTTGTCGCAATATATAAGGGAATATTTGTTTTCACTAACTTTGTTCCGAAACAGTTCTACTGCATTTAAATACCTGTCTTAGTAATCATAATTCACCGGTCGGTGGCGCACGAAGCAAAGAACCTAAATACTTACTATCACTATTGTAATAGGTAAATATTCGAATAGAGTAAGTATATTAAAAAAACGGGGGATCAATAATTCAGTCAAGTATCTAATATTTTTCAGATACCGAAAGCATGCAGAGATGCATGTATCGACAATGAGCGAAATGGAAAACTGATTTACTTCTTTGAACGCATGCAAAAATAAGAGATCACCACAGTCCCGGGTTAGCTTAGAACGCGAACTGGGAGCAACCAATGGCGTTGTAGCCTGGACTTCATCCGTGGCAAGCAGAGATATGCACAATCGTAGTCACGCTCTATATTTGGTCATAACCGAATATTTGAACTAAAATAATATGAAATTATTCAACCAATTACTTTTATTTGAAAACATAATTGTTTCGGTCAAATTTGAAATTTCAAGCGGTTAAAATGAAATTCTTGAGTTTTACTTGCCAAAGCCATGATCTGCTCATGAGGTGCACGCCATTGCGGGGGGCTTCGAATTAATTTTCACCCCCCTGGGGTTCTTTAAGCTGCACCCAATGCACGGTAAAGGGGGCGCTCTTGCATTTAAGCCCCATCGAAATGCGGCTGGCGCTGCCGGGTTTCGATCCCACGGCCTCGTGTTCAGCGGCGCAACGCCAAAACCACTAAGCAACCACGGCGGGTCAATCTGAAATACCGCCATATGAACTTGATTTTTATAAATGCGTCTATAAGGAGAAATTTATGAAAACCATACATTAATATTTACTCCAGCTAGCGTAGTTAAGACATAAAAGAATAATGTGAATTTAGAAGCAGAAAATTAGTATACGGAAGCTAGACGCCAGCTTTAAACAGCGCTACGAAGAACACAGCAAGAGAACCACGGCGCAGCGCTCTGTGCTGTAGTTCTTCTGGCGTGTGCTGGGTCGCGCTGTTTAAAGCTGCTGTTTAACATGATATACCAGACAGCCGAAATGAACACGCTAGTATGCAAGTGTCCCTACATGAACATTCATAATAACATCCGTAAAGCATGAGACCAAAATTGCGGTGTTTTATATAGCACTGATCTGGACATCCAATGCCCGCCTTCAGCGTTGCCGTCAGCACCACCATACTGTCCCAGATGGCGAATGTGTACTGCAAACATACTGGACATCAAACTGCGAGCTTTACTTCGTGTAATAGTGTAATCAACTTTGTTATCGCTGTCAATGTTTCTACTTTCTAGACGAATTGTACCTTTTTCTATTTTACGAAATCGGTGCCAAAGGCTAATGAAAAACGAAACGCTTGACCCGACACTCGGAAAGTAAGGCAAGAACTATCTGCTCGAAGACTCATTATACGCCTTTTCCTGCCACGAGAAAACGTACGGATGCTCAGGCGACTTAGTGATCCCATTCCAGCGGTTAATTGAAGCCCAAGAAAAAAAAACAGTTCTCTCCCGTTCGCGGCACACCGGCGTCGGTCGTAAAGGCGGCTAGACTATTCCGAAATTTTTCTACATTTTTTGTGGTTACTCGTCCAGGCTTTCTGCTTCGTCGTAGATGTATTGTTAACGCTGGCATTCACACAGCGCTCTCGCCGGCGTTGGGACATAAACCACTTTGAGGGAAGTAGGCCACCAGACAAATACCGCCGTAGATCCTTAAGAGAGCCGAACAAACCTTTGCCCCGAATTTTGCCCTAATTTCGCTTGCACGTTCAATTTACTGCCGTATATATTCTTGAAGTTGTAAGGCTACCGCCTTAACATTTAACCATTGATTCATTTCAGCCTCCATGCACGTTGATCTTGTCTTTCTTAGTGTCGACACTTGGTGGATCCTTGCTTTTTTAAAAGCAAGGATTTCTTTGGATCTTCCCCTATTTTGCGGGTGATGGTTGCTGCTGCCGTGTCGCGTGGACAACTTGAGCCACCGTTTATGTACTCAAATACACATCTTGGGGCGATACGTGTGTGCAATTGGGTCTGTGCCAACCCTTGGACATTCCCCCTATGGGTATGTGCCATTTTGAAACGGGGGGGGGGGGGGGTTATACCCCATAACCACTTTCTCATTACGAGGCATACCGTAGTGGAGGACTCCGGAAATTTCGACGACCTGGGGTTCTTTAACGTGCACCTAAATCTAAGTTCACGGGTGTTTCCGCAATTCGCCCCCATTTAAATGCGGCCGCCGTGGCCGAGATTCGATCCCGCGACCTCGTGCTCCGCAGCTCAACACCATAGCCACTGAGCAACCACGGCAGGTTGTGAAACAGGGGCCTTAAATGTAATTACGTAAGTGTCCTACTTCCGTGTGCATGAATTTTTCTTCGGTATTCTTCCACCGACAAGCATGACTTCGTACTCTGGACACGTACAGCTAACAGCTACAGGCAACGAAGCTGTACTCGCGTCATCAGTTACTTCTGCTACTGCTGCTGTCTGGTTAACTCAATCAAGTATCACGTCATTTAGACTCCAACATTGCTTTGTGCCTGTTTGTTTGTTTGAATGTTTGTTTAGAGGTCTACAGAATCCTAAGTATTGCATGTACACTGTTCTAACAGCCAATGCCAGGCACCACCACGCCAACACGTGGCTTTGTCGCTGATTTGGCAGCGAGGGAATTCTCGTGAAAACATTTGTGACAGATAGTGCGGATAACTTTGGCCTTTCGCAATTTCAATGTTTCGCAAAGAACTCCGACCAACGATACGGGCATTCCTGTAGGGCTATTCATCTGTCCACGAGTTTCTTTTTGTGCTTACGTTACTCTTCAGCTCTCCATTTTCTTTTCGACGTTCTTGGCATCAGGAGCAGCCACGGAATCCACACGTGTTTTTGCACATTCTGAGAATGATTATCGGTGGCGGCTACATTGCGGTAATCTCTTTTCCGTAGACGTATAGCTGCTGACCTGTGTACGTGTACCGGCTGTTGCCCTGTTATAACTGCCCTGGAACGCAGACATCTCGCTTTGGGTTTGTGGCTGCACATTGACTTTTCTTCTTTTGCCACTTGTTGGTCGTCCAGCGGGACGTCTACATTCTGCGACGGCTGCTTATGTTTTGATGAGCTCCCTCACTCCCTCTATTTATCCTGAATTTCACTGGTTGATTGAAGCAAAAACATTTTTAGCGTGAAACGAAGAAATGGTTATCCCATTGAATGACCACCGTGATTTGGCATATACCACTGGTCGTTTTGCATCAGTGCCCATCTGTTCACATATCCAACTGGAAATTCGAGGAGAAAATTGGTCTCTTGCACCTTTGGAAAAGACGATTGTGCATGTTCCGAGCGCTTTTTAGTAGCTGTAATCGGCAGACAACCATTTGTTTCTTTATGCGCAATGGATGAACTTTTTTTTTCAGATCTGAGGCTTCATTAGCATTTCAAACATTACGGATGACAAATACAGCGAGAGTGTAATTATTCATTCCTTATAATTGCAGAAGAACATACACTCAGCAAGAACCGAACTTAATTTCTAGAACCGGCAACGCCTGGAAAATTTCGCTACTTTCTGGCTTGGCACACTTTGTTTTTCATTAGCGGACTAATATTTGAGAAATACGAACACTCGCTGTAAGATTCGGATGACAGCTCTTTGCTTACCGATGGGTGATAGTAAATGTGTTTCCTCATTTTACGCCACTCCACAAAAAAAGGTGCAATCAAGCATATTGTCCTTGCCATTCCTAGAATTTCGTTAATTTCAGCAGTTTTGTTTTCTGAAATGTTTGTCATTGTTGCACTGTTACTTACGATAATGATGATGACGTTCGCACTGTTGCTTCTGCCATTTGTAATTTTCAGATTCGGCATTCAGTCTGGTTTGGTTAGTGCGCACATTATCGAGAATACTTTAAGTCATTAATAAGAAATATCAGTATTCAGTTAGTGCGAATCTTTTTACATTAGTGATATTATTGAATTCCTTTATTTACACAGCCTTCGTGGCGACAACAATTATTGATATTCTTTCATTGCAATAGCAACTACATGGATACCTTGGACACATTTCTGCCGTTGCCGTAGCCATCACCATGATGTTCCGTGTAAATTCCAAGGTCGATCGATAACATCGTCGCCGCCCGACGTATGATGAATGTGCGAGCGAAAGCGTGCAAGAGCGAGCCAAAGGTGGCAGCTCAATTTAGCGCGCTTAAGGGAGGAAAGCTGGGAGGAAGCGCGCCGGTCTTCCGTCGCGCGCACGACACCTGTGGGAGAAGGGGGGGAGGGGGGGAGGGGTTGTTCTACTCAGGTGGCTGCTGCGTATGGTGCGGCTGCGCGGGCCCTCTTGGAAGCGATTTGCTATGAGTACATAGTCTAGGTTCGCTGGGGCCTCACAGCTTTGCGTGCACTGTGAATTCTCGCCGCTTAGTTCTTGTTGAAGCGAGAGGCAGCACGAAGGTCAATTCGCTCGCTGTAGCTGCCGCTCTTCTTCGCACCAGCGTTTTGACAGCGAGTGCCCGCGTCATCGAATGAGATGTGCTTTTCTTTGCCTGTGCGCGCTTGACATTATGCTTGTTAATTTGTTAATTCAGTTATTAAGCGAATGTCTACGATCTTATACGGCCGATATAGCTACCTTTACTTACGTCTTAGAGATGTCTGTTAATTTGCTATCATAATCAATGCTTTGCCTTTCGGGCGAAACTGCGACTTTTCTTTTTTTCAATTTAAACGAATACTCGTGGCTGCCGAGAGCTATAAAAGTAACAAAAAAGAAAGCTCCTACAAGCCAAGCATCCCCCCTCCCCCACCTGTATCCAAATACCACCACGCAGTGCCACGTATTAAATGAGAAGACGCCCAAATCAAGACATACAAACCCAGACACGAGCGTGCGTGCATAGACTAAAAGGCAGAATGGAGCGCGCGGTGCGCGCAACAAGCCTACATCAACTTGAAGGTTTTATATAACAAACAGGACATTGCTTGCGAAAGCTCACAAGTGGTTGGTTCAGGACTAAAGGAGAAGATGTGCTGCTTAGCAATGGTCAGAGCAAGCCTTTAGGAAATGCGGTGTTCCACCGACCACTTCTCGCTGTGTCACAGTAAAAGGACAGCTTAACCTTATCGTGAAGCACGGCGCGTGGAGCATACCATTCTCCTGGCCGCAAATAGTGGTATGCGTTGTGTTGTCTCACTGTACTAGAACGTATGCTCGTAGAGATCAAACGCAGAGGTCACGGAGTACTACCTGCGTTAGAGGAAAAGGCAGAGTCGCTCGTGCGCACGCGTAGCTCTGGGTGCCATGCTTTAAGGTGTTTCAGAAAAACATAAATTTCGTTAATTTTTGACGTGGAGAAACTCACAAGCAGACGTACAAGGCTCGAAAAGGGAAGGATGGAGGTCATCGACTTATTCTTCGTTGTTCTTTGTTCCCCGTAATAAACAAGGATCGTAATGCCACCGCGGGAAGTGAAGGATAAATACAGCAAGAAAGAAAAAATATATATGTTCTTGGGTATTACGCGCCAAAATCGCGATACGATTATGAGACACCCCATAGTGGGGGACTTCGAATAATCTTTAATAACGTGCTCTAAACGCCCGGCATTTTTGCACGTCTCGCCCATTGAAATGCGGCCACCGCGGTACCGGATTTGATCCCGCGGCCTCGTGCTTAGCAGCGCAACATCATGGCCACTAAGTCACGGCGGCGGGATAGTACGAAAGAATACTGTATTGATACAAGGCAGAACCCATCTTTAAACAACGCGCGCAGGTTCGCGTGCCCTCCAAGAGGACAACAGCGTACTGGTGAAAAATACGAGGACATAATGACACGTGCATTCGTCGCACGCACTCGCATCGTAGGTGACCGTTGTCCGGGAATACAAGAAGAAGAAGAGGTGAGGCGACGCTCGAGAGAAAGAGAGAAGAAGGCATTCCTATCTCCTGTTCGGAATGCGGCAGTCATCATTTTTTGTTTACTCCCCGGGCTCAAGTGAGCCCACAATAAATAGTTGTGTCAGGACTCTTTGAGCTGTTCGTTACACAATATGGTTGTGAATGCAAATTTCGAAGCTGAAATTATAACTGCTACGTGCCTTCCGGGCTTTGCACATGTGCCGGTGACTTCCGAGTGACGAGTGTTATCGCGTGTAAACGCTCGATCAAACCTACCGCGATTAACACATCAAACGATTATATTACTTCCATCTACGAAAAGTCGAAATTTATAATTTACGCAGATGACACAAGTGTTTTCATCTCGTCCGGTTCTTGCACCAATTTAATTACTTCGGCAAATGTCTTCTTGTGCAGCCTATCCTATTGGTCCACAGAGAACTGTTTAAAAGTAAATACGGCGAAAACAAAGGCCGTAATTTTTCATACCAAAGGCATGAGTCTTCCTCCAGATCTAACATCAGCGTATAGATCCCCAAATACAGAACTTGCTCTTTCTGCAAAGGTGTTAGGGGTACACTTCACAAACCCGCCATGATTGCTCAGTGGCTATGGTGTTGGGCTGCTGAGCACGAGCTCGCGGGATCGAATCCCGGCCACGGCGGCCGCATTTCGATGGGGGCCAAATGCGAAAACACCCGTGTGCTCAGATTTAGGTGCACGTTAAAGAACCCCAGGTGGTCGAAATTTCCGGATTCCTCCACTACGGCGTGCCTCATAATCAGAAAGTGGTTTTGGCACGTAAAACCCCATAATTTAATTTTTTACACTTCACAAGTACTATGCAATGGGACGACCACGTAAGCTTTGTGCTCCAAAAACTTAGCCGGATAACAGGTGTTTTAAATCGCTGCAGATATACTTTACCCGTCTCTGTAAAATTGTTAATTTATAATGTCTTATTTGTGTCTCACACACTATATTGGCATCTTGTATGGGGCACCACAGCTGAATGTAACTTGAGTAAATTATTTCATATGCAGAAGAAAATAATACGTGTCATCGCTAATGTACCGTTTGCCACCCATACTGAAGACCTGTTCGAGAAATACAACATTGCTACTGCCCATATCATCTATAACTGCAGATTATTGCGAGAGTATTACTTTAGTAACAAACGTAACAATAATTTACTTGTAGAACTTTCCAATCTATCCGTCAATTCATACCGTTATTCAACTCGTACACCCGAACTATGGAAGGTTCCGCGCTCTAGAACTAACTACGGTTGTCAAATGTTATGTAACAACCTTCCAAGATTACTGACTTCATGTGATAGAGCAGGCTACAATTTACAGAATTTATTGCTGTCAGAATTTAAAAGTATTGCTTTCATCTCTGCTTCACGTATTGCTTTCATAACAGAGAAGCAAGCAAGAACACAAATATAATTATCCTATATCCGGGGAAAGATTATCTTTTAAAAGTAATTCTATATTCCCTAAATTTGAAGAATAGGTAATATTCTGTATTGCATATACAGCTACACTCTAAAAAAAGTTATACCATTTGGGCCTTATTTTGTTTCGAAACAATAATGGTCATCTGCCTTGCTTGGGTTTCCTCTCTTGAAAACTCCACGCTCGCTACTTTCCTGTCGAGAATGCTGTGTCAAGCCGATAACGCGCAAACCGCTCGTGACTAGGAAGTACCGGGCTCGCAGCATTAAAGAAAGGAAATGCGGGCAAGAGAGATGATTGTTGTTTGGGGACATAATACAACCAAAAGGGCGTCTCACAATTGCGCCTCAATGTATGTTTGTCTTACCGCAATCTCGTTTTCTGTGTTTATCAGTGTGTAGAACCACTCGTGACAACTAATGGACGTGCTGGGCATGTCCAATGCTCCTTCGGGCACTCGCAACAGCAGTCCGCATTAACCAGAAGACAACCTACGAAAAAGCCGTCGGAATCTTGGGCTCTCTTCTTTGTACAGCGTGCTCCCTGAGAGAACACACCCTTAAAACAGGCCACAACAGCAGAAATGAGTGAGCCACTCACTCCTGCAACCATCATGCTGTAGGAGTGGAAAAGACCTTCCGTGGAACCCCGTGCGATGATCCGAAAACGTGGCTCGAACAATATGAACGCGTGGTGGACAAATGTGACGATGAGGCGAAGTTGCGGCACGTTTACTTCGCGCTGGAGGAGTCGGCACGCATACATAGTTTATCAACCAAGAGTTCGGGACATAGGGAAACTTCAAGTGTAGCCTCTTCCTCGCATTTACAAGTGTCGTGCGCAAGGAAAGAGCTGTGAGACAACTTCGAACACGTTTTCAGCTGCCTAACAAAAGCGTGGTTGTTTTCTTGAAAGCAATGAAACATTCCTTTTTCTGCTGTCGAGCAGATTCAGAAATGCCATAAGAAAAGAAGCTTGTGTTTTTTATCAGAATGAAGCAATTACCCACTAAAGACCACCGCTGAATGTTTAACGATAGACACAGCCATCGAAACAAAAACCGATGTTCGAAGAAGACAGTGGGGACGCCTTGCTCTGGTTCACAGTACGTCTCCCGCAGAATTTGATGCCATGAGCGTGAGCAACCTTGGAGACACAATCAAGGCTGCAGTGCAAGAGGAACTCTGCAAAACGCGTGGCCCTGAGTCCATGTTTGGCGCCTAACATAGGGCGCCAAATGTGGGCTCAGGACCGTGGCTTGAAAACCAGTGGCCAGCTGAGGCTCTTAGAGACGACACAGGGTGCATTTAAGAGACAACCTTCACTGCCCGAAGCGCCAGGTCAACTGGGCAGATTCCTGGTCGCCGCTCCTCGCGCTCCCGCTCTAGGCTGGCTGCGCGTGGCACGGGCAGATGAGCCAGGCTTAGATGGTGATGAAGGCGGCACAGCGGCGCAGCCATGCAGCCGGCGACCCCGTAGTATATGTGCGTAGAACCTCTGCCTGCAGGCCTTCCAATGGACACTAAGCATAGCTTTCTATCTCAGATAAAAGGGAGGATAAACTGCAATGCCGCTATACGAAGAGTTGCAAGAAAATGGTAATAGCGCAAAGCAATATCCCATTCCGTGTATTCGAACGCAACGTACTTTGAAAATTTGCAGTGAGGGTCTTATTTTGACGTGACTTGAGGCAACTGTCGGATGCCGTGAGTTCATAATGGACAGAGCACATAACAGGAATAGGAGCACATAATGCATGCGACGAGTGGTGCGAGCCAATGGCGCTCTCAACTAAGAGCTCCAGATGCCCCACCTGAATAGGAATAAATGTCTCTCTCTATCTCTCTTTGCAACGATGGTGGAGAGGTATGTTCGGCTGCGGTCGGTGGGGCGCCGTGTTGCGAAATATCGTCTCGCAGAATAAAAGCACTGACATCTGTTGCGCTGCATGTAGACAGCAATCACGTGATTGCGCAAAGAGCGTGGCCTAATAATTGGCAACAACAGCCGACCTGTCGCCGAAGGTTCAGGCATAGGAAGGAACCATAAAACCTAAGGGAGTGCGAAAAAAATGAAAGTTAGTGTGCTGTAGTGGTGCAGTTACTTGGGAAGAAAGCATAGATGGTGTTTTGTTTTGTAACGTTAATGTTGTGTATAGGGGGCGCTGTCAATTATATCAAGTGTATATAAGCGATTGCCACCAGAATAAAGGAGTTCCGTGGTTCCCCGTCAATGCATCGTCTTGTCTTATCAGTTGGCGCTTCGCGTCACAACAATCTGGCGCAGCCGGCGAAGCTAGCGAGCTAGCGACGAACTGTTTTCCCTTACCTGGCTCCGTGCTGTTCCAAGGGGCGTCACCTACGAAATGGCAGCGTACGGACTACCGCCATTACCGCCTTTCCTGGAGACTCCTGGAGATGCGACAATTCCATGGGAGCAGTGGCGCGATGATTTCACAAATTTTCTTGAAGCGACGGGGATGGACGCGCAACCGCCACTACGGAAAAAGGCCATTCTGCTGCAATGTCTTGGGGTCGAGGGACGCCGTGTTTTTCGCACATTGGGCCCAGAGCCGGCACGAACATCAGACACGACAAAAGCCGGGCCGGAGACAAGCAAACCAGCAGGAAAAGACAGGACGGAGGCAAGTGAAGGGGATAGTTACACGGAGGCGTTGAGCCTATTGGAGCGGCAGTTCTCAAGCACCGTCAACGTACTGGTGGAGCGACGTCGATTCACGTTACGTCGGCAACTGCCGAACGAGCCGATACGAGAGTACGTCAGTGCTCTCCGACAGTTAGCAAAGACGTGCGACTTCGGGCAATTCTTGGAAGCGGCTCTACGAGACAGGGTTGTTGACGGAGTACGGAGCACTGAGCTGCGACAGAAATTGCTCGTGAAGGGGTCACAACTTACGCTCGCAGAGGCAGTGGAAATGCTACAGACGTACGAGCAGGCAGCGGAGGGGGCTGCGATCTATGACCAAGGGTCGTCACAAACGGACATAGTGCAGCATGTATCTCAAGGCAAAAGTCCAGACAGCGACGCGGCAATGACGCCGGTGCGCAAGTGTTACCGGTGCGGCTCTACAAGGCACCTAGCTAATTCACAGGAATGCAAAGCACGGGGGAAACGTTGTTCCCAGTGCCACAGAATGGTACATTTTCGAGCGGTATGTGGCAGGTCGGCAGAGCGGGACGTGCGGACGGTCCGAAACGACGGCGCTAGCGAGGAGGACGTGCTCACTGTACTGGCGGTCAGACAAGTGGAACGAAGGACTTTGGTCGTTGACGTCGTTATTGAGAACGAGCCACTTCAGTTGCTGGTAGATACTGGGTCGTCGGTGTCTATTTTGCCAGACCACGTTTATCGAGCCAAGTTCGCCAACAGCTTTCCTTTGACTGCGGCTTCAGCGACGCTGCGGGATTTTTCACAGAAGAAAATTCCGGTCTTGGGATGGTTCACAGCCAGAGTTGTACGCGGGAACAACTCGGCTTGCCTTCGATTTTACGTTGTTCCCCAAGGCATGGCATTACTAGGACTGGATGGGGTCCGCCAGCTGCAATTGCACATCATCGGTTCTACACTGGAGTGTTTGCAAATCACGGTCAGCCCCAAGTCGCTTCCTCCTGAATTATGTGAGTTTTCCTTTCTTTTCGCTGATAAGTTGGGATTAGCGAAAAACTTCGTACATTCTGTGAAGCGGCGTACAGATGTAAAACCAGTAGCAGCGAAGGTTCGACGTTTGCCCCTGACGCTGCGAGAGAAGGTAGCGGCTGAACTGGCAAGATTATTGGATGCAGGCATTATAGAAAAGGTCAGTGCTGCGGAATGGGTGTCTCCTATAGTGGTTGTGCAGAAGAAGGATAGAACTATTCGTCTATGCGTCGATTTACGCGAGCCGAACAAAGCGGTAGTCATTGATGGATTCCCTTTGCCGCACACTGAGGAACTGTTGCATGCGCTGAGCGGAGCAGCATGGTTCTCGAAACTGGATCTTGCTGCAGCCTACCATCAAGTGGAATTAGCCGAAGATAGTCGCGAATTAACGACGTTTATTACGCACGAAGGCTTATTTAGGTTCCGCAGAGTGTGTTTTGGCCTCGCATCGGCACCAGCCGCGTTTCAGCGAATGATGCAAGAAATCTTGAAAGGCTGCAAGGGCGTGTTGTTTTATATCGACGACATCATAGTCTTTGGAAAGACTAAGAACGAGCACAACCATAACCTTCGCGAGGTATTGCATCGGATCGCTGAGGCGGGGCTGCAGCTAAATCAGAAATGCTTGTTCGCTGTCAAGGAACTCTCCTTTTTGGGTCATCGTGTGAGTGCAAGTGGTCTTGCCCCACTCAAGTCAAAGGTGGATGCTGTGATTAAAGCACAAACGCCTGCCGATGTAGTCTCGCTGCGCTCTTTCCTTGGGCTCGTAGGCTATTACTCACATTTTCTTCCCAATTATGCAGAGGTGGTGGAGCCGCTGCGACGACTTCTTCGTAAAGGACAGAAGTTCGTGTGGGATCAGAGCACCGAGGAGAGCTTTTGCAGGATCAAGGAGATGCTGTCATCATGCGGGGTGGTGGCTATGTTCAATGAGTCTTTGCCTGTACAAGTGACCACTGACGCCTCGGCATATGGACTGGGAGCTGTGCTTCAGCAGGTAGTCGACG
Source organism: Dermacentor albipictus (assembly GCF_038994185.2). Taxonomy (NCBI): domain Eukaryota; kingdom Metazoa; phylum Arthropoda; class Arachnida; order Ixodida; family Ixodidae; genus Dermacentor; species Dermacentor albipictus. The sequence goes on along the minus strand of NC_091821.1, from coordinate 326,046,272 downwards.
GAGAAGTACGTACAGTGGCATTCGCTTCGAGGACACTAACTCCTACAGAACGCAAGTACTCTACCGGGGAACGAGAGGCGCTGGCATGTTTATGGGCTTGCGAACATTGGCACGTTTATCTGTGGGGCCGCAGGTTTGTCTTACGAACTGATCATCAGGCTTTGGTGACACTGCTGTCCACAAATGGGGTTGGAAGACGCCCACTGCGTATTGAACGCTGGTGTGCTAGACTTTTGAGATACAACTTCACTGTGCAGTACACAAAGGGGAACACCAATGTCGTTGCGGATGCACTTTCTAGGTTACCTTTGACCTCTGCAGAGGACGAACCGGTGGAGGAAGTAGTTGCTGTGGTTTCCAGCATGATCACTAAGAGTGAGTTGCAAGCAGAAACAGCTGATGATTCATTATTAAATGAGGTGGCGCAGCATGTTACGTCCAGATGGCCGGAAAAGGGCTGTTTAGCTGGAAATTTAAGGTCTTTTTTTCGTATAAAAGAAGAGCTGTCGGTGATAGACGGGCTACTGTTTCGCGCGGAACGGGTCGTTCCCCCATCGACACTCACTTCCAGGCTGGTCATGATGGCACATGAATCACATCCAGGCATTGTAAGGACCAAACAACGGTTAAGGGAGCAGTACTGGTGGCCCGGAATGGACAGGGATGTGGAATCGCTGGTTAGCAATTGTGCTATCTGCAAAGCATCAGATAAATCGGCAAAAACTGTAATGGCCCCATTGGAGCCAGTAAAGTGGCCCGAGAAGCCGTGGGAAAAGCTGGGAATCGACATCGTTGGGCCGATGGAGCGAGCCCCTCCGGAGTGCAGGTTTGCAATCACTATTATTGATTACCACAGCAAGTGGCCCGAGGTGGCATTTGTGTCCACAATCACTGCACAGGCAGTAGTGAAAGTGCTTTTGGAACTTTTTGCGAGAGAAGGGTACCCGAAAAGCATTGTGACTGACAATGGGCGTCAGTTTATGTCGACATGTTTTGAGCAGTTTTTACGAGATCGGGGAATCCAGCATTGTGTTGCAACATTGTATTACCCGCAATGCAATGGTCAGATTGAGAGGTTCAACCGCGTTCTCAAGGAATATATTCAGGTTGCGGCATTGGAACGAAGACCACTGAAGGAGGCAATCTGGGACTACCTGGGTGTTTACAGGGCCACCCCACATGCAATTACAGGAGCGTCACCGGCTTACCTACTGCATGGAAGAAGACCCAGAACAAGGTTGGATGTTGTTGGCCTCCCAGAAAGGGAATTTTTCGAGGAGCCGCGTGCCGCCATGGAAAAGTTGAAACAGCGCGTTAAGGAGCAGCAACAACGAACAAAAAAGTACACCGATGAAAAACGAGGTGCCAGAGCGTCTACCATAGAGCCAGGAGATTTCGTAAAAATAAAGCAAGGCGGACCAAAGACGAAACACAAGTTTTCTTTGCCGATCCAGGTGAAGAGACGAGTGGGCACGAATTCGTTTTTGCTGGCAAACGGTACGAAATGGAACGCATCAAAACTAACAGTAATTGGTAAAGTTGGGACAGGACAGGCGCTGGCTGACGCGGTTACAGCGCAACGCAGTGCGGCCTCGGGGTTTTCCTGCGACCTGGATCTTCACATAGGGAAGATGGCGGAGCAAAATGCCCCTACTACCATCGAGAATCAATCTGAAATGGTGCCATCAGAAGACATCGAGGGAAGCGCCAGCCATTCTGACGGTGCACAGCCCACAGTAACGGAGTCTATTCTAGAGGTTCCCGATCAGCAAGACAATTCTCGATCGCAATTGGCCACAACCACAGCACCATCTCGCACCAGGCCGGAACGAACAAGAAGAGTGCCAGCACGATATCAAGACTACGAGCTTACCTGACAGTAAGAACGTCGTTGGTTTCATGTGATGTGAAGTGAGTGCGCGAAAGTGGATTGATTTTATTTCCTTTGTTTTTTTTTTTGTTAATGAGGGGGAATGTGTTGTGTATAGGGGGCGCTGTCAATTATATCAAGTGTATATAAGCGATTGCCACCAGAATAAAGGAGTTCCGTGGTTCCCCGTCAATGCATCGTCTTGTCTTATCAGTTGGCGCTTCGCGTCACAACAGTTAACATTTCTGCATTTAGACATATCCGGCCCGTTGGATGCTTGAGGGACGAAAGCCAGCAGAGGGCGTGATGGCCCACAGCCACACATAGTGGTCTGCCGTATAAGTGTGGGAAGAATTTCGAAACTGTCCAGGCTGAAGCAAGACATAGCATAGCTCTCTAAAGCAATTTATCGAACAATGGAAACGCTGCATCGCAGCTTCGACCAGCAATATCGAAATTTGAAAATATGTACAACGTCACAAATCGTGAAGAAACGTTAATCTACTATGACTTCGAGCCAACGGAAAAAAGAAATGCGTTCCTGACAATAACTTCGTGCAGGTGTCGTTGTGAGAATATCATTTTATATTATTATTATTATTATTATTATTATTATTATTATTATTATTATTATTGCTCGTGTGCGAAAACCGTGGGCCGATCCTGAAGAGTGCAGAAAGTGTCCAAGCGTAATGGCACATACCCCTGTGGACTCCGGGTGATGGGCTCCGGGACCTGTAACGCACTCTTGAACTACCCTTGTCACACATGGGACCCAAAAAGGACCCAGACGTGAAGAAAGATATTAAATTTATTTATAGTCGATACGATCGCAATTTCTCCCCTTCTCTGCATGCGGGCTGCTATCGCTTGAGCCATTGGCACATAGGCGCACGTGTGAAAGGATTATAATTTTGCACAAAATTTTACATGGTTCTGTCGTTGTCGAGGTACCTGTGACATGTTGATTGTATGTTATCTTGAGGTACTTACCCACTCCTGCTATGTCTCAAATTCGAGACAGCACTATTTGTAGATTATTATTATTATTATTATTATTATTATTACGGTAAGAACAGATTTTATTAGAATGTTCTTCGTGGCGACAATTATTGGCATTCTTTAATTGTGATAGCAACTACATTGACGCTGCTGGCGCTACAATCGAATCTCAGCCCGAAACGCCGACCGGCATCGGCAATATCTACGTTCGCACCGCGCGCTTTTTGTCGGGATTCTCGTTCCGGCGTTTTCCGCTTTCCGGTCTACAGGGACCTATCGCCCACGGATATTAGTTTCAGTTTCGCTGCACAAGAAATGTACTCTACGCTGCTTCCCGTCTGATCTGCTACCATCGAGCTGTATATTGCTTTGTTTTCGAAGCGAGTTTATAGCTTCTGGGAAATGCACTAAGGGCATAAAAACTCCGTAACTTATAGATCCCTTAAATTTGACCAGTACAATTTCCACATTCATTGCGATGACGCCATTTGGGTACGGCATCTAGGCTGAAGCAACACTTGCCCCTCGGGAGCGCGTTTTGAAGCTGGAAATCGGCAGTAGGGCATATGAGGGAGGGGGTAGTGTGGAATGGCTTTTTGGCAATACACCGAACACGGGCAAGCGTAAAGGATTCCTGCACAAGAGATGCTCTTTGGCTGGCCAAGTCAAAAGTTCAGGGCCTCGGCTTATCTACTTGTGATCGCTTTCCTGTTCTCTCAAATATATTGTATTGGGAAATGGGACTATACAGAGAGTTCCGCCGCGCAACTTGAACCAGATTTATTTGACAAGTGCAACACACTAACGTGCTCACGGCTTTTCTTTTTCTTTTTTTTTCTTTTTTTCTTTGTATCTATGAACTCGTTTGTTAACATATCATTTTTATAGTCTTGTATTATTGATCGGTGTAAGTACGCAATATTTCGCTTATGTACGCTCGTGCTTTTTGTCCCTTATGTTCGCTTATGCATGTACCGTACTAATCGTAAGAATGATGCTATTCACCAGTTTTTTTTTGCTTTATACAATATTGGAATATTTATGTACTGTACTAATTTTATAAATGCTGCTTTTGACCTACCCTGTAACGGTTGATAGGCCAACAGTATGAGTAAAAAAAAAACTCATCGACTTCGTCTTTTTTGGCAGTCCTCTTCAGCTACTGAGAATAAGTATTATAGTTTGCGCATTAAACTAATTAGTTAATAATGTACTTCTAATTCTCGCGTTAATGCTTAACTTCACTTCTATTCTGAAAAGTTCCCGAGCATGTTAATAAATAGCTAATACACTTGTTTCCATGCACGAAGTTTTAGGTGGTATGCTGAGAAGAAAACCCACAAAATAATTTGTAATAATGTCGGTATTCTTTCGCAAGCCTGGGCAGTAGCGTGCTGAACCTTGTTTTCAAAAAGCGTCATCTACCCGTTGGCCGACAAACAAGGGGAGCAGAGTGCTTCAATACAATCTTGGCGTAGCCCCATCGCTTCTCAAGTTGCGAACATGGCAGCTTTCTTCCCAGTAATAGGAGTACCTGTCTGTCTTACGTTGACTGAAACGATGATCTCGCGTAGACACCCCGGCGGACATAACAGGAGGAGAGAAGGAGCACGGCCTCTTTGACATGACAGAAACCACTACAGAATGGCTTTTAATAGACTTAACAGAGCATATCAACTCAACATCAGCAATTCGCGGCAGCGACATGACAAGATACATAAAAACAGAGTTCTCGAAAGCTACTAACAGGAAGAAGCACACTACAAAAGTTCCATACTGTACAGAACAGTATTAAGGGCAGTCCAGGAATAAAATGACCAGGGAAACAAACAGAAGCTTCAAGAACGCACGACAAAAAAAGCCTTCATGGTCACTATATATATATATATATATATAGCAATGGGTACATGTTCCGTTTTTCTCTGGCGGCGACTGCGTATGGCGCTGTCGAGCGCAGCTGTGCAGGCCCTATCTTGAGAGCGATCTTCAATGGGGACAGAGTGTGCCGAGTGATGATGGCTTCGTGTGCGCGTTGCACAACAACCGCCAGTTATCAGCCCTATTTCCTTATCCACACTAAGCCACCGCGCTGTCGCTGGCGGTGCGCGCCAGACAAAGCGCCAGCTCGGCCACTAACTGAATATCATGTACAATGCACTGAGCCCTATATACATGACAAGTTTGCAAAAAAAAATTTTCGGGTCCACATTGCCTCGCTAACACATAACCACACAGACCCACAGAAACGCACAGTTACACATAAACGCATTGTCACATTGTATAAAATGATGCTGAAGATGTACAGTGCACACAGTAAAATGATGACACGAGAAGTACACTTTACTTCTCGTGGGACCGCCATTTTACGTCAAATTCACCCAGGCCTGGCGAGAGTCTGAAGCACGCCGTCGACTCCGAAGCTGAAGCTGTTTTATGATGATGATGATGATGATGATGATGATGATGTCGGCAGCAGTTGTACTGCGGCATCGACGTCATCGTGTCCAACAACTTTGGTAGCCCGGGGCTCATTGAGACGCGACGGCGCAAGAACTTTTGCAGAAGAGCCACAAATCGGACGCTGCGCGTTGAAAGCGACGCACTTGAGGCGGAAGAAGTCACAGCACATTTCGTTGATGTTCCCAGCGTAGAAATCACAGGGTCAGGTGTTCTTGCGATGTTTAAAACCACAGTGTGGTCAGGAACATTGATGGTAGCAGCCGATGTGGAGGCTCCATCCGGCACAGCATGCGTCTTGTGCTGCTTGGGAGGCCGGCGAAGATGGCATGGTGCTTGTTGTTCTCCTGAGTGGTTGTGGCGCATACCCACTGCGGGGGATAGGCCGTGAATCGCGTGTTTAAATTAGTTGTATAAAAACAAGAGAATTGACGATGTGAACATTGGAGCTTAGAGAGATTTTTTTTTCCAAGGGAAAAATCATTCAGAAGAAAATGGAGAATAAAGTAACTCTTGTGTAGTAGCTCTTGTGGTCGCAGAAGCCAACAGATCCGTATGTCTAAAAAGCGAGTCTCCTACAAAGCGCAGAACTCCATGGTGTCATGGAGTGCGTGCCATGCGTGTCATGGACGCGCCTCTGCTCGCGTCCTTGCTCCTCTAAACGTCCTACATTCTATACCCGCCGCCGTTAACTGTTGTACAACTGAAATAGATGGGCGGTACGTGATGCAACATGCAAGTTAACACGCACGCCGTACAAATGCCCTTTAAGATTCACTTAATAATTCTACAAAGTCATCCTGGTTAATGCACGACTTACTCTAACATATCCGCAATTGCCCCTTAATAAGTTCTAGGGTCGTCAACTCCTACGCAGAAAGCGTGACTCCTGCGACCATCATTTCTTCTCAGTAAAACTTCTTGATTGAGTTAGCTGATACGCATTGACGCCATTGTAGCGCAAAGAGACACGAACAAAGAAGAGGACAGGACACCACGGGCGCTAAAGAATAACATATCGTGGTGTATTCTTAAATGAAATCGCCGACATACTTGCACGGATGTCTCCTGACGTACCAGCTATCTACGTTATGGCTACTTCGGCTTATGTCGCTGCGGCTAGGATTAGAAAATTTTCTCTTTTCAAAGATTCTATAAAATTGAAAATCCAAACGCCTGAATTGAATCATTTGTCATTTTCATGGAACAATAAATGGATTCCCACACGTGAATTAGAAATTTCCATAACAAAATTACGATGCCGCATCCCACCATTAAATTCTTACCTATATATACAGGTCTGGTCTGGCACCAGACCTCTGTGTCCTACCTGCCAGGAACCCGTAAACATTGATGACTTTCTAATAGCATGCCGTCGACTTAAAAATCGGAGAAAGAAATTCGAATTTTCATTCGAAAAATGGGTATTTCGTTAACTACTCAACATATCCTCTCCTTCGGGGCTTCTTCATTGGGCTTTAGCCACGGGAACATCTGCGTAGCTATTTACGACTATCTCTGCGACACAAGAAGGCTACCATGTCAATTGTCGAAATCAATAATTAGATAGATCATCAAATCGCTCACTGCGTGTTCGAATCATGTGTTCGAAACCCCCCAAAAAGGAACACAAAATTTGCTGTTTATATATAATTCAAACACTCTTATTTCTGTGTCTGCCACGTAAATCTATTTCTTAGTTAACGTCAACGTTATTCTTCACCCTGGTTTACTTTTCTGTTTAGGTCACCTTCCCTTTAACCTTTAACCGCCGTTCTTGGCCAATCCCCCGTAGTGGTTAAGCGCCACAAGTGAGGAGCAAGCAAACAACCAAACAACACACGAAAGGTCACTGTACTAGGAAGGTGATGAAATTAAACTTCTTGGGCAAGTTGGTTGATACGCATTGACGCCATTGTAGCGCAAACAAGCACGGGCGCTAGTGGTGTCCCATCCTCTTTTTTAAAACTCCGTGTTTCTTTGCGCTAGAATGGCTTCCTTCTTTCTCGCCGTGTTCTTTTTTTTAAACAACAACTATGGATCTCGTTATAGAGTAACGAGAAACCAGGCACTCGTTTTACGCTCCGCTTCACTTTCGTTGCATGCCTGAGCATTCCTGTAAAATCTGTTGGCGCGAGTCTCTCGTTCGAGCTTAAATGTGTTGCCTACATCAGCCGCGAGGCCTGTTCTCAGCTTCTCCGAGAGCTTTCATCGCAAACTTTCCTCTAACAACAAAGTATACCCATTGCAGACGTTTAGTCATTACATTGTTTGGTCCTGTTTGCTTTGGAAGCGTTTTAAAGCGGTTCTCTAAGTGTATTGCTCAAGTGAAAATTGCAGCTGTTATCCTGATGTTGTTTCCTTCACGCTAGAATTCTAGCTTCCATAGTTCGCGTAAATGGAAATGTAATTACGAATCCTTATTTTCTCGGCCCAATGTACACATCAAATTTTAAACATTGGAGAACATTGTTTACTTCATGATCTCCTGTCTAGATAGGTCGGAGCGGAGAAATCGCTTTGCTCGTTGTTCGCTGTGCCGATCCTGGTTAGGTTTACTGTATGATGATTATGTATGGGTTTTATGGCGCAAGTGCCAAATATGGGCAAAGAGCGCCATACACAACGTGGGGAGTTGTCAGTGAATCGTGTATGAATCATGTAGCGCGTCTGGTGGGAAAGCGTCGTCTGCGATGTGTGCCGTGCTGCTGGCGAGGAGTCATGCGTCTACGTGACGCTCCTGGAACAAATGATGAGAAAAAAGTTGTGCCGTGGACTTAGAAGTGTTCTATATAAAAACTATGTCTTTGTGTGACTCAAGAGCATGCTGAGCGAATGAGTGGGCGGTGCGACCGGGGTGCGATAACACTATCGCGTCCCACTCTTGAAGGCGGAGCTTAAGCGTCCTCCAATATTTTTATCTTAATGTCTATTAAAATATTGTCTATACCCATTTCCTCTCTGATCCAAACCGCTCTCTTCCTGTCTCTTAAAGTTATGCCTAGCATTCTTCATTCCGTCGCTCTTTGCGCGGTCCTTAACTTGTTCTCAAGCTTTTTTGTCAGCCTCCAAGTCTCTTCGCGGTTTGTCAGCACCGGTAAAATGCACTGATTTTATACTTTCCTTTTCAATGATAACGATAAGCTCCCAGTAAGGAGCTCACGATGTCTGCCGTATGCGATCCAGCCCAGCTTTATTCTTCTGTGAATTTCCTTCTTAAGGCCAGGGTTCCCTGTGATTAGTCGACCTAGGTAAACGTACTCTTCCGCAGACTCTAGAGGCTGGCTTGCGATCTTGAAATCTTGTTCTCTTGCCAGGCTATTTATCTTTATGTTTGCCTTCTGCATATTCATCTTCAGCCCCACTCTTACCCTCTCCCTGTTAAGCGCCTCAATCAATTCTTGTAACTCGTCTGCATTGTTGCTGAACAGAACAATGTCATCGGCAAACCGAAGGTTGCTGAGGTATTCGCCGTCGATATTTACTCCTACGCCTCCCCAGTTTAATAGCTTGAATACGTCTAAGCACGCAGTGAATAGCATTGGAGAGATTGTGTCTCCTTGTCTGACCCCTTTCTTTATAGGTATCTTCCTATTTTTCTTGTGTGGAATTAAGGTGGCTGTGGAATCTCTAGATATTTTCCACGTCGAGATATGTAGTTATGTAGATATGTAGATATCTATATATGTTGACTTCCCACGTCTAGACGTGTAGATATTTACGTAAGCGGTCTGTACTCCTTCATTACGCAATGCGTCTAGGACTGCTGGTATCTCTACTGAATCAAATGCTTTTTCGTAATCTATGAAAGCCATATACAGAGGCTTATTGTACTATGCGGATTTCTCGATAACCTGGTTAATGACATGGATGTGATCCATTGTAGAGTAACCTTTCCTGAAGCCAGCCTGCTCCCTTGGTTGGCTAGAGTCCAGTGTTTTCCTTATTCTATTGGAGATTATTTTGGTAAATATTTTATATAATAGTAGGAGTAAGCTAACGGGCCTATAATTCTTTAGTTCTTTAATGTCGCCCTTTTTGTGGATCAGTATAATGTTTGCATTCTTCCAGTTTTCTGGGACCCTTGCAGTCTATAGACACTTACAAATTTATAGGGCACCTTAAATAACCTCCGATATAAATTAGAATATGGGGTTTTACGTGCCAAAACCAATTTCTGATTATGAGGCACGCCGTAGTGGGGGACTCCGGAAATTAGGACCTCCTGGAGTTCTTTAACGTGCACTTAAATGTAACTACACGGGTGTTTTATATATTGAAAAGGGGACGCTGCGTTGTAACTGTTTTTGCCGGTGACTTTTCATTTTTGGTTGAAGTTGAAAAGTTGGCGTCATCCTCCCGCGTACGCTTTGTAGCTGCAGTGGTGAGAAGACTCTCACACTCATCCATGGGGATTTCGCTGTGGTCGTTTTCAGCGGGCGTCCACCTGCCACTGAAAGAAGCTGCTTCGCGACTTATCTTCAGCACTGAAAGTTCCACCCTTTTCAGGCTGCAGCGCATGTACCAATGGCGGTGGGTGCCTTTTTAAACATTTCAGGTGCTGTGTTCTCTATTGTTTGTTCGCCAAACCGGCCACAAAGAAGAAGACATCCCAATGACTAGAGGAGACTGGGTTGGGCTGCTGTGATCGACGGTAGAGATTCAATTCCCACATCGGTCCCCGATTTTTTTTTCATTTTTCTTAAAGCAAGGCGAGACAGGAACCTGCCTACCGCAACGTGCCGACAATGAGCCTACTCGTGGAACGCGTTTATGTTCCTCGTTTAGAGCCAGGTAGCAATTGAGAAACGGTATATTAGTTTTGCAATTAGACTTCCCCCTCTGGTAAATGAACCTGCCTCCTTGAGACTGAACCAATGTTAAAGAGATTCCATAAAAATGGCGCACGTGTAAGCCTCATTTAGCATTGCAATGTACGCATGTCGCTCGTAAAACCCAGGTCATTGCACGTCAGAACACAAGGGAAGCAACGAAAGTCACGACGTAACGAAGACACAACTCTGTTTTTCTACCCTTCCAGCAGCACCGCCAAACAGAACTGCAGACCACTTCAATCAGATCGACGCATTCCTTGAACTTCAAAAAATTACCTGTAGTCCCAATGGAAAAAAAATCAACAGGTTCATCGCTTCATCCGTGAAACGCGGAAATGCCCCGAAATCAGAGGTTGGGTGAAAAGGTAGATTAAAAATATTTTTCATATCCCAGTGGGAATAACCCATGTCTCCCTTTCTCGTGCGTCGAATGGAGATATTTCACTGTGTTGCAGCAAACTTGCTTGCTCCTCACTTGTGGCGCTTACCCGCAACGGTGGATTGGCGAAGAAGTCGGCGGTTAAACGTTAAAAGAAGGGGGGAGAGAAAAAGCTAAACGCAAAAGTAAATCAGGGTGCAGTATAATGCTTATGAGAATTAGGAAACAGATTTACCTGGCAGATACGAAAATCACAATATTTGTGATTACATATAAACAGCAAATTTTGTGCGTGCGTGCGTGCGTGCGTGCGTGCGTGCGTGCGTGCGTGCGTGCGTGGCTAAAGCCCAACGTACTTGGCGCTGTTTGTTTTCTGTTGGTCTCTAAACCTTTCTGGATACTTCTTTGGCGCGTAGCCTTATACGAGGGCGAATCAGAAAGCCTTGGTCCCTATTTTGCCAATTTACGGCTGTAAATGCGAAGTCAACCTATCCATTCTCAGCGGTTGACCTTTCGTAGACCTGCCCGGCCTTATCTCCCGGTAGCTCTGTGGCACGGCGCTGTTCTAAGTTGTTGTAGGTGGCGGTTGTGCTTCACACGTCCATGGCGTACCAGCGACGAAGTGTGATGCATTTTCTGTGGAGCAAATGACGAAAGCACATCGAAATCCCCAGAGAAATGCAGTCCACGTATGGGGAAATGTGTCTCGTTTTCATAAGTCTGAGCGGATGGTGTTGTGAGTTTGCGAAAAGCCGTGAAGTCTTGCATGACAATGAGCGCTCGGGGAGACCGCGTGCCGTGAATTCAACCACAGGGGCATTTCAAATTTAGTGCTGCGATGGGACAAATGTGTGAACCGGTGTGGATGTGGAAGTATAGTGTAAGGTGCGTAGAATAGCACGTATATTTGTAATCACATGCATGTACCTTATTTCGGCTCGCAAAAACTAGGGACAAGGACTTTCTGATTCGACCTCCTATATCTGCCTTGCTCTCACTCACCTTGAGCAATGGGCTTACTGTTGCTATGAGGTTACAGCTCACCCAAATTCCAACGCTTACGAGAAGCATTTTTCATGAGCGCTGGAGATGTTCTTCAACCGACACTTTTGTGTTTTTCCCGGTACTCAAAGTCTGACAAGACTCATCGCGATGGCTATATGGCGCTCTGCCGCTCAGCACGAGGTCGTGGGTTCGATTTCCACCCGCACCAACCGCATTGATAATGAGGGCGGAATGCAATGACGCTTGTGTGCCTTTCATGTTCATGGTAAAGAATCTCAGGTATTAAAAATAATTAATCGCGAGCGCCCCTACTACGGCGTTCCTGGACGCCTCCCTACTACAGTTTCTGGGCGTTAAACCCCATTATTTTCATTTATAACGTCTCACATTCTGACATTCCAGCGTTATTTTAGATGTGCGTGCGTGCGTGCGTGTGTGTGTGTGTGTGTGTGTGTGTGTGTGTGTGTGTGTGTGTGTGTGTGCGCGTGTGCGTGTGCGTGTGCGTGTGTGTGTGTGTGTGTGTGTGTGTGTGTGTGTGTGTGTGTGTGTGTGTGTGTGTGTGTGTTTGTGTGTGTGTGTGTGTGTGTGTGTGTTGCATGGAAATTGCCAAAGTTGCATGGAAATTGCCAAAGAACATCTGGCGCGCATAAGATATTGTCGTGTTTGTAGTGCAGCAAGTACGATGACGTAAAGAAGCTATGTGGGCATTCAAAGGAAATATATCGAATAACATGAAGAAGAAGAAGTGGAAGAAGAAGAAGGAGAAGTGACTAGCACATGGCATTAAACAGTTTGTTCTTGTTACTGTTCCTGCTGACTAGTGTGTTGTCCCTTGAGTTTTAGATACTGCGACAATATGATAAAGAAGAGGACGATATAGTACTGAAGCGGCAGTGAAACGATAAAAAAGTTATATAAAAGTGGCAGATCCCGAGAGTTCTGCGAGTTGTTACGGCCGTTTCGTCCAACTTTGGGTGAAACCGAATTTATTCTTTAATATAGTCACGTACGTTGCGATCTAGTTAAGCGTCTAGGGGAAAAGGCCCGAGATATGCGTGAAATAGAATCCCTGGCCAGGTACTCCCCACCGGAGGAGTGGAAGGTTGTCAACGTGTTCTGAATTTCTCGTTGTTTACGCACTCTGTTCAGCATCATGAGAGTCACCAACAAACTCATTCCGCGACATCCCGGTGTCGCAGAAAGCGGCGACAAGAATGTACTGCTGCAACAAACGCAGAGTTTACGCAAGTTCTAGTTCGCGATATGTGATTTATGCGCCACAGGTGTATTAAAAGAAACGAACATGCGATTGCTACATCTACCTACATGCATACCGCTGCAGGGCATATTTTCGTAGTTTTCTTGCAAGACCGACTTCCTCTTGATTGATGGGACTTACTTCACTTTGCGCAGAGAGTTCGCAACACACGAGTTGCCCACAGCACTCGGTGGCCCAACTGCTCTCGGTTAAGCCCATAAATATTATACAGCCCGCCGACCGAGATGACACATCATTCCATCTGCTATGCGAAACCGCAATCTTGGCCTGCCACATTTCAAATACATTGGAAGCATTTCTTTGTGCATTTGACTAGCATGAACGCTACGGCCATGCATGCAATCGCCAAGCCCTTGCATTGAGAGGTCATATTTTTTTTTCATCACAAACACCAAAACAGTGATACAGCTTGAAATATAAATCAACGGATGTGGTTCTCTATCGTCCTGTTGACCATGGTTCATGAGAACGTGTACGAACATCCCTTACGACATCTCGGCAAATTTTGGAAATCACAGTGCCTCTTTGTTATCCGAGACGCGAAGCATACCGCGAGTTTGAATTTTGTTTTAAAGAATAGTCGGCGTTTCTTGCCTCTCCCTCGACTAGTTTTATTTAGTTTTGTAAATCTGGAAAAAAACAAGCCACGCAATGGTCATCTGCCTGTGCCAGCAAATTTTCTAATCTTGTTTCATTATGTACACCTCCGCCTCGCTCTACTGCTCGTACTTGATACCCATTCAGTTATTCTAACAGACTGCCAGTTATCTATTCCACGTGATACATGACCTACCCTACTCTAATTATTCATCTTAATATCACCTAGGATATCAGGTACACCAGTTTTCTCCTTAATTCATACCTACAACTTCTTGTCTGTTAATCTTACGCCTATCATTTTTCTGAATTTTTCGTACCATCACTCAATGCAAGGTCCTTAGCGTCTCCTCAAGCTTCATTGCTGTCCTCCATGTTTCAATCCTTAGGACTGGTAGAATACACCGATTTTATATTTTTCGAGGATATCTGCAAGGAGGTGGTGATGACGGTGACGGTGTACCTGCCATATCGACTCTCGGTCCATTTATATTCGTATTAAAATTTCCTTCTCATTTCTTATCTCGAACTCTTAGCAGCAACAAGCCAGTAACTTGAACTTAAGCATAGGGGATGATGAAGAGTGAGAGAGTGGCAGGACATAGAGACAAATTAACCGAATGAGTTTTGCGCAGATTAAAACCTTCCGCACGCAGAGAATTTTGCGGAACCCCTTAGCAACAGGTACACGACCGGGTTCTCGTTAAAGAAAGTGGAAGACGTTGTTTAAAAGCTCGTCAAATGCGAAATTCCCATTCAGTAATCTATGACACCGCTCTGCTCTTGAAAATACAAGAGCCTGTTTCGGGAACTTTATGGCTTAGAACGTAGACTTGCTCAATGGGCTCCATTGCGTCATAAAAGCGGTGCTGACTTCCCCATCTCAAGCTTCATGCAAAAAGCCTACCTTTAAACTTATTGTTCTTGTTTTACTCTCAAAATATCGCTCCTGGCATTCAAATGCGACGCATTATGATTCCTATGGGTGCCGCAACTCATATTATGAAATGTAGTACAGCAGCTCATAGACAACTCCGACGTCACAAGTACCGCCACGCAGCTAAGCGGACAGCACACGTCGAAAATGTGATGCGCTCTGTCCGAAGGAACAAAGGCGGGCTGACATCGGGATTCACTAAGCACAATTTATAAAAAGTCACAGGCCTGCGCGGTACAAACAGCACAGTCACAGCCTAAGCTGAAGGAGCGGCTCCATGGGAGCTCCATTTTCGGCACCACGCACTACAGGGTCTTCGCGGCGAAGTCTCTTCGCGTCGTTTTCACGAGAAGGATGTCTGCCTGGCATCGATGGCAAGCTGCGGCTTGCGCTGCAACTTGTCCTGCTCTCTGCACAGTGGTCTGCTGAACCCGATGTTGCCTGGTTGCAGCCGCACGCGTAGCTCTACGATTCGCATCTTCAGCAGGGGTTCATACTTTGCGAAGAGGTGCCATAACGTGTACCGAAGAGTAAACGCAGCGGGTATCCAGACTACGTGCCGCACATATCACATTCTTTGACCCGTGGCATGGTGTGTTGCTGTTGATGACGATGATAATGATGGTTGATTGGCATCCCCTTCAGAACGGGGTGGTGACAAATAGCCACCTAGCCTGCTTGAGTTAACCAGGTTCAGCTGCACGCAGCATGCAACTGCTATATGCAGCTACTACATGTCGGGACACGTGGTGGAAAAGAACGAAACTGCATTGCACAGTTTATACGTATCGGCGCTACGCGGCGCGAATGTCAGATCACGTGTCAAAGGGCCCGATACGTTGCTAATGATGATGACGATAATTTAATGTCATTCCTTTTGAAACGGGATAGTGAAAAACAGTAACCTAACCTGCTTGAATTATTCAGGTATGTCATTCATGTTTTCATTGCATCAATACGTATACTACTCCATAGTCTTCTTTTTCTTCCTCAATACTTCTCTGTCTACCTTGTACCGCTACCAATGCTGGATTGTGGTTGGTTGTTTTGAGCGTCCCCTTTGGAACGAGGCGGTGGATTGTGCCACCAAGCTCTTATTTTATTGCCTGATGCCCTACCTATGTTAAAAAGAAAGAAGGGGGGGGGAGAAAAGGAAGAAAAAAAAACACGATGAATTCCCATAACCAAACGTTCTGAACCCCTATTGTGAGCTTTCTTTTTGCACGCCTCCGTTTTTTATCGTTTCCCTACTTTTCTTCCACCAATCTTCCAATCGCCTCTTACTAATACCTACTGCGGACATGTTTACTTTCCCCTACTCTCGCTGAACCCAAGGGCTTCACGGAAGCCAGTGGTGCCTAAATCAACCGCTGGGAAAATATCTAATAAACCATGTTCCATCGTTTCCCTAGCTTTACCGCATCAACCACATGCTTCTTCCTTCTTATATCTCGCTTTATAAGTGCATGTTCTAAGGCATCCTGATCTCGCTTCGAAAAGTAATGAGCTTCCCTTTGAGTTACCATAAATTGTTTCTTTCCTGATTTCCTGATTTCCTGATTTCCTGAACCGTTGCTTTCGGAGTTCGCAGAGACGCTTGTTGCTGATCCCCTAATAAAACAGCACCCTTTCTTCATCCATAACTATATCAGACTTATTAAAACCTCCCTAATTCATTTTATTTCAGCAAATAACCAGATCGCCAACTCTGAGTTCAATAGCTCTCCCCTGAACGGGGTTTATCATCTGTCTGCAAACTAGGTTTACAGTTTTGTGCTGCGTTGTAATTGATGAAATGCGAGGCGCTTAACCTAAAAGAAGCTCAGAGCAGTCGCACAAGCTATTATTGTCGTCAACTTTCTCGCACTTTCTCCAACAAGAACAACACAAACTTTTAATCTCGTTGGTGCGCATTCACTTGATGTCAGAAGTTCAAATTCCGGCGTTTTATCAGGCGTAGTCGCATATGAGTCAATTAATTACCATTGCCCGTTTCAGAAAGCAAAAAAAAATATGTACTATAAGCTACTGCGAAGCTATGATGTCAATAGTTGGCGTAATGGAATGCGACGCACAAGATGTGCTTTCGTGATATTCGCATATATAGGACGGAATAAAACGCGAACACGGCCGACCGCGTTTTCGCATCAGGCTAGTTATAAAATTCTGTTCCGGCCCTGGTATCCCCTTGGGTCGATATTAGGTGCATATGATATACCAAGATAGTAATGCGAAAGCAGTAACGAACGCACAACTCCACGAACAAACGTACTCGCGGATCGGCCAGCGAAGAAACAGCGAAAATAAGGAGCAGCTACAGCGAGATCGACATTCTCGGGACTGCAGTGCGAGCAAGTAAGCAGGCAGACGGGGAGCACAGTGCAAAGCAAACCGAAATACTTGCAATAAACGAACGGTGGCTGGAGCTCGGGAATTTCATCCCTATACAGACGGGTTCCCACTTGGCCTATATGACGCAATAAGGTATAGGGATTGGGATGGCAAAGCCCACAAACGATACGAAGAAAAAATCCCAATGTAAGTACGCCTATTGATGTGTGGACATGGCTGCACAGCTTCGGTGTCGAATGTGGCAGTTGCATATATGCTCGCAGTGGGAATACAGAAAAGAAGAGAGAGACAAGTTTATTCGTCAGAGTAGGGAGTTAATTCATGGGCTCGTGAGGAAGGCCGGACTGCCGCCAGGTGATACGTGAGGGCGACCTCTTCGGCTCCTCCTCGCATTCTCAGAGGATGTGACTTAGCGACGCTAGCTTGCCGCACAGGTGACAGTACAGACTTACTCTGTCGGGGTAAATGGGCGAGTATACAAAGGAGTTCGGGCATGAGTGTGTCTGTAACCTGCGCCAGCTTATCTCTTGACGCTTGTTTAGTTTACTGTGTGGTGCGGGCCTAGTGTGTCGCGTAAGACGGTAATATTTGGTTGCATAAAAGAACACAGCAATGCACTTAGCGCCTGAGAGCATTCTCAGCGCACGGTACATAAACCGCTTTCTTCTAGTTCCTTTAAGCTGAACCTGCGTAAATCACATAGCACATGCGAGTATGAACCATCCGATAACCAATGTTGATAACGAACAAATCCAACAAAGCCGGTTCCGACAGGTTCGAATAGACCAAGTAGCAATCCTCCCGACATGTCGTCCGAAGTATCGGATAGTTTCGACACATGCGTTTCTCACTTAACATCACGCTTGCGCTGCGTTAACAGTCATATTTACTTAGATATCCGGAAAATTCGAAGGCAAAAAGAAAAGCCATGAAAAAAATAGGTTTCTTTTCCGGAAATGTTGGAAAAACTGGGCAAATATACTAACATTTCTTTGCAGACGGAATAAAAATAACAGCAGATAAAGGCGCATGCAAAGACACATTTGCAAAAGTCACAGCAAGACGTTGATATTGTATGACAACTAAACAAGTCTTTCATAAGCTCGGAGAATCTCGGTAGTTTTCGGAATTCAATTCTACCGACTTAGAGAAGTAGCGCTGTTTTAGTTTATCAGGAATAAGAACCTGTTGTACGGTCTCCACACTTCAAGAACTTTGTTGCTCACATTTACGATGCAGGGCGTTTGCCACGAAGTCATTTACATGTTGCGGGTTTGCTGTACCAAAAATTTGGCTCGACATTTCAGTACTTTCAGTCGTGCGGAACGGTGACATAGGGGCAACCATAAATACACAGATTGTCTTCCACGACCACTCGAGAATAGTTTGCTATGTTATTCTTTGGAAAATAGTTTTAGTATTTTGTGAACAAGAAAGTTATAAACAATCGAAGAAATTAAGACCAATAACTTTTTTTTATAAATTTCTTATCTAAATCTTAGTGCTGTCAGGGATTTGTAACTTAAGCTTTCTTTTTTTTTTACTTACTTGGGCCATTTTGGCGCCATATATGTTCTTATATCTTGCTAGGTCGCGCCTTTGATTCATTCAGAAGGCGATGTAGTTTTTCTTAATTACAGGTAAATATACGTCCATGCCAATGTTGTCGAATCCTATTCCATCTTGCCAAGCCATTGCGGGAAACTGCAGGACAGTGCCTCCCCTCCCAGCATTTCGTTTTTTTTTTTCCTCTGCCTTATTTTCCTTCTTTTTTTGTTTAAGCCATACCAGATGTAAACGTTGCTACTGTCCGCAACAAACAATGAAGTTACAATACATCAGCACCTACAAATATTTTACACAAACTAAAGGAAATAATGTGTCGCGTGAATGGTCACAGCCACAACGTAACACTAATGTAACTTTTCCTTGATTTACATCAATGTACTCTGTTTAAGTGGATAAACAGTGACGTTTTCATTTTCTTTTTTTTTATGCCTGGAGAAAAACGATCAGAAATCAGCTCTTATTTTTCGAATTTTTTTTTAGAGCCCTCACATTTCTATATATATTTACTGCGATAAAGCAATAAGTAGGCAGACTTGCCACTGTACTTGCAGAGAGGTCAAGACATGTGTCTAGAACGCGCTTCTGACAGCCAAAGCAGATGCAAAAGCATGAGGCAAACAACAGGGCGACAGAACGCAAGTAATCTCGTAAATGCAGCTGAGCATGCTCCCATCCGGATGGTTACGTAGCAGGTATTATCGCTAAATGTCACCAGGACAGTCCAGAGAACGCCGCTCACACGTTCTAGACAAGTTTCATGGCCTCAGTACAGGTCTTCACGATGTTTTGTCCCCGAGTGCCTTGAACGCTATAGCTTTAAGAACCCCGTGTTGCAGGAAATCCGGTGACGGCGTCTCGCGCCCAGCATGGACCGCCTTTTCGCGAACGATCATTTCGAACCAATCATACCAAACCACGCGGGCACTCCATCTAGTGCTAAGGATTTACTGAACTAATTGAATTTGTCAAAGTAAAATGAGTCAGAAAAATCGTATAGTACGCCTTACACACAACCACAGACATGATAGCCTTGGATTGTATTTTGAATATACGGGAAACATAATTCTGTTACGCGGAAACTGAAACACAAACTCCCTTCCAGTGTTTCTACCATCCATACAGTGGCGCGCATGGTTACTTGCAACAACTCCAGATGGCGATCTCCTCCGCGCATCGCGCAGAGGAGAGCGCTGGAAGAAAGCCGAAGAAATAATTTCTAAGTTTACAGCCACAGGGCTAAACGAGGTTTCCGTTGCGCTGATTAATGAACTAGGACCAAAACGTAAGGAACCTCTGCTGAAAGCAGTGGAAAACAACTTTAAAAGATAGAAGAATACCAGACGGTTGGCGACAAAGGAGAGTGAATTTAATTTATAAAGGTAAAGATGAGAAAGATGGAACTCGCTCATATAGACCGTTGACCATTACATCGGTAATATACAGGTTAGCGATGCAGGCAATCAAATTAAAGCTGCAAGCATGGGCGGAGAATAATGGCATTTTGGGAGAACTTTAGAATAGCTTCAGCATAGGTAAGTGTTTGGATGATAACTTATTTGTTCTCACTCCGTGTATTGAAATATCAAGAAGACAAAGCAGACCGTTATATGTGGCTTTTTTAGACATTACAGGAGCGTATGACAACGTATACTGCAACATTTTGTAGGATATTCCGGAAGGGTAAGGCTTAGGCGGTGATTGTCTACAGCTTTTGAGAGACATTTACCTAGAAAATACCGTTTGCGTCGAACGGGAAATGATGAGGAGCGAGGAGAAAGTTCATATCAACAAGGGACTGAGGCAGGTGTGCCCTTTATCCCCACTGCTGTTTTTGATGTACATGGTTAGGATGGAGAGGGCGCTAGAAGGAAGTAATATCGGGTTTAATCTCTCATACAAACAGGCGGGTACAGTAGTAGAGCAGAAGCTTCAGGTTTATTTTATGCGGAAGACATTGTGTTGCTAATTAACAAGCAAAGCGATTCGCAACGTCTGGCTAATATCTGCGGCCAGGAAGGTGATAAGTTAGATCTGAAACTTAGCGTTAGAAAATAAGGTGTTATAGCATTCAATGAAAACAGTGAACAGACAGTGGCAATACAAGGCCAGGAAATACCTCGGGTAAAAGAATTTAAATATATTAGTATGTTGATAAACGAATGCAATAGATATATGGAAACACAGGAAAAAACAATAACAGTAAAGGGGAAGCGAAATGCAGCCATAATGAAGCACAGAGCGCTATGGGGATACAATAGGTACGAGGTGCTCCGGGGTATGTGGAAAGTTTTGATGGTTCCAGGACTTATTTTTGGAAATGCGGTTGTTTGCTTGAAATCAGGGGTACAATCAGGACTCGATGGCAACGAAAGGTCAGTGGGGCGCCTCGCATTCGGCGCTCACGGGAAGACTACAAGTGAAGCTGTGCAGGGGGATATGGGCTGGACTACTTTTGAAGTGAGGGAAGCTCGCAGTAAAATTGAGTATGAAGAACGGCTGAGGAATATGGAAAAAAGTAAATGGGCTTGGAGAGTGTTGAGGTATTTGTACAGAAAAAAACATAGATTCACAGTGGAGAAAAAGAACAAGCAAGCTTACCTAGTAAGTGCGCGGGCTATAGGGTGAGCAACACAGCAACAAAGAACTTGAAGCGGAAAGTCAGAGAGGCTGAAATAATCTCGTGGGTGGCGGCAATGGAAAAGAAACCTGTCATGAGTAACTATTTAAAAGGAAAAAACGAAATCAGGAAAGAAATAATTTATGATAACTCAAAGGGAAGCTCATTACTTATCGAAGAGAGATCAGGATGCCTTATAACACGCACTTATAAAGCAAGATGTAAGAACGAAGAATAAGCGTGTGCTTGCTGCGGCAAACCTAGGGAAACGATGGAGCATGTTTTATTAAAATGTGAAGATATCTGCCCAGCAGTCGATTTAGGCACCACAGGACTCTTTGAAGCCTTTGGGTTCAGCAAGAGCAAGGGGAAAGTAAACATGTCCGCAATAGAGATTATTAAGAGCCGATTGAAAAAACAGTGGAAGAAAAGTAGGGAAACGATAAAAAATGGTGACGTACAAAAACAGAGTTCACAATAGGGGTCAGAAAATTTGGTTACGGGAATTCATCGTGCATTTTTCTTTAACATAGGTAGGGCATTAGGCAATATAATAGCAAGAGCTTGGTGGCGCAATCCACCTCCCCGTTCCAAAGGGGACGCTCATAATATTCAATCTTCCGCAGCCCACGCAAGAAGCCGCGTCTCTACCACAAAGCTCGCCTTCGTGCATAGCGTTCGCCGCCAGCGTTTCCCGGGAAGCATTGAGGCTACAAAAGCTGCAGTCGCCTGGAAGCGTAAGAAGCAGACAGGGATCGTTGAATGCTATCGCGTCCCACTCTTAATGGCAAATTTTTCAATCGTGCCCTCACCGCCAGGCTAACCCCGTACACTTACACAGCGATGTTGAAATAGTTTCGAAGACGTTTACGCTCTTGTAGGCTTTAGTTGTTTTGAACTGCCTCTCTTATTCTCATTGTTCAAAGGGAGCGCATAACGGCGTTTGGCTGCAAGTATAATGGCCAAACGACGAGCACGGTGCGATCCTGGTACCCGCACTTCACGATCGCGTATTGCAGCGTCAAAATGTCATCTCTCGTTAAGAGCCGCGGATTCAATTGCGAGACAAGTTTCGGCGTCAAGGCTAGCGTCTGCCGTTGGTGCTCTCATTTAAAACACATCAGCCGGGTACTGGCGTTTAGCGAGTGCTCAGAAAATAAAGAAGCTCATTGATATTTTTTGGTGGATTCGCTCAGGTCTTACAATCACTGGCCGAGCAAAACGTACCCGACACTGATGTTTTGTGCCATAAGTTATGTACTATATGACGGATAGCCTGCAAGTGTGGTTTGTACAAGCACCGCACGCGTACCATTATATTTCACACTCTCATTGCGAGAATGTACGTGTCGGACCGGTTCTGCTCTTCCGTTGTTAATGAGATAAGGCGTCATTATGAAATAAAGCCGCGGACATTTGTCATTGTGGAATTAGGAATACGCATGCTGAAAACGTGCACTTAGTGAAGAGCACGTAAGCCTCGAACATTTGTGTCACTGTTGAATTAAGAATACAAATGCAACAAACACGCACATAGTCAAGAGCTTAGGTTCACCGAAAACAGCTTCCAGAGTCAGGAACTGTCAGTTTCATAACTTAACAATATTTCATTTCCGCAGAGGCTTAAAAATATGTGGGAAATGTACACATTGGCGTGGATGTGCGGTAAGAAATAAGGTGTGTCCATGGGACCACAAGGACAGTTAAATTATTTCACAGAAACCTGTTGGGTAAATTCGCTCATGTCAGCTCACATCATTGGAAACGCTTCGATGGAGAAGACAGCTAGAATCAAGACAAAATTACCTCAGTGGTAGTGGACAATTTTCCATTTGCTCCAGTGTCGACTACCACTCCCGAGATTCTTACAGCATTAATCACCGAAAGCTCGTGTTCTGTTTTTCGATTGCAAATCATTTTTTCCCTCGAGACAATGCGCAATTTACGGTGGTGTCACGTGGCATCGATTTTGGATAGGGGATAGCGAGACAATTAGCCGCTTCTCTCTAACACGAAGTTAGTCTTTAATATTTGTACTTTCTTTTGGCGTAATGCGCTTTTCGCAGTCACGAGCATGCGCGCAAAATTTTGAGAAAGAATAACGCTGTGTCTATGATCCGCCTATGAAACTTCCCACAAAAACCAAGTGCGCATGTACAGATGAAGATAATGAGGTCAATAGCTTGTTCCTAAAATCTTCGCGTCAAACAACTATGGCAAGAAGAGTACGAGTTGCATTTGTGCACTGATCGCGACAGAGCATAGGTACTTTTGATGATGATTATGGTGATGATGATGATGGTGGTGGTGGTGATGATGATGATGATGATGATGATGATGATGATGATGACAGAAATGTTTTTTATAAATGGTTGGCTCGAAGGCCTATTATGTGGGTGAGGAAGTGGAAGGAAGCGTATTCAGAGCCGCCCTATAGAGCTGCGCGTCCATAGCGAAAGCCAGGAGTGGGTCCAGAACGACCCTGTCGGAGTCCGCCGATCCCGTCGGCGGTCGTGCTAATCTAGATGAAAACATCGATCAAGTGAATCCCCGAACAATGAAAGGCGCCTTTGTCTCAACAATTCCCACAGTTACATGTTCAAACCATGCCCTTCACGTCTACAACAAACATAACAAGAAAATGTCGATTCACAGCGCCGTGCACCCATAAACTATGCATATATGTGTGCTATGCTCAATATGTAAGTGGCATGTTGCTTTGGGGATTGCCCACGTTACCTTTTTTTCAAAGCCCAAGAATTCCCCGCGTTAATGTGATATAAAATAAGTCCTAGTTTTGCCCGACAGGCGAAGTATTGAGACTGATATTAAAGTATTACAAGACTACGCGAAATAAGATTGGTAGTTTTAACGGCCGTATAAATCACAGTATAGACTAGTTTCCTAACTAAATTAACAAGCATGGCGTGACGCGCGCACAAGAAAACAGGAACTAATAATAATAAGAAATAATAATAATAATAATATTATTATTATTATTATTATTATTATTATTATTATTATTATTATTATTATTATTATTATTATTATTATTATTATTATTATTATTATTATTATTATTATTATTATTATTATTATTACAACAAATACTATATAACGAAAATAATAACGAATTTAGGAACGCGTTCTTAAATTTGGTATTACTTTCGTTACTAAATGCTCGCGCAAGCCACCCCGGATCTCAATCGATGACCGCGAACGTCCGCTGTCACAACGCTCGCGTGATGAAGAGCGCCAACAGGGGTGAAGGAACATTTCTGCTGCCTCTGTAGCTTCAACGCGTCTCCGAAACTTGCTACTACGCGACCTCCAGTACAGCGAATGAGCAGCTGCCAGTCATCTTGGCTAGCCTCACTTTTGCGATCGTCGCAGGTCACCTCCAAGATAGGGATCAGCCGCTCGAACAGCCGTGCGCAGCCATGGCCGGGCTAGCTGAGGAGACGCTCGCTTACCCCCCCCCCCCCTCCCTCCCCCGCCTTGTGTGGTGCTCTGTGTTGCTCCACGGTCTCCATGCGGGTTTCGCCTTGACACCAGACGGGATCAAACGATGGAGGTGCTACGCCAGCAATTGAAAAAAGTTACAGCGTCTCTTAAAATCTCTCTTAAGAGGTGAAAGGCGAAAGCCTACTCTTCCTCCTCTTATGATTCGCCTCTTTATCTCTGCCTCTTCTTTTCCTTTTCTTTGTTTTAGTCATTACTGCTCACTACTAGGCTTTTTTAATCATTTGTAATCAATTGTGGTCATTACAAGCCGTCGTTAGACATGTTGGTCATATCTTAGGCATTAGTAGTCATCACAAGTCATTTCAGTCATTATTAGTCATTAGTGGTCATTACTAAGCATTTTAGTCATTTCTAATGCATTGTAGTCGTTACAAGTTGTCGTTAGACATATTGGTCATTATTTCGTTCTCATTAGTAGTCATCACAAGTCATTTCAGTAATTATTAGTCATTACTGCTCACTAGTAAGCATTTTAGTAATTTCTAATCAAATGCAGTCGTTACAAGTTGTCTTTAGACATATTGGTCCTTTCGGAGTCATTAGCAGTAATTACATGTCATTAGTAATCATTATTAGTCATTACTGGTCATTATTAACATCTACCAATCTCTATTAAAACGTTATATCTTTCACTAACAGTCACCATCAATCATTTTTCATCCTTTAATCTGTCTTTAATCTGCCTTTATATGGCGTGATAGCGCTTCGTCGGACACTCTGGAGGTCAGGTCTGCTGACACGACCTTCACCATGAGCCTAGAAAGGCTTTCGCCATAAAATCAACAGCAGCTACAGGTGACAGCGACAACCACCTCGCAGGCCACCGCGATCACAGGTGACGAAAAACAGCCAACGGACGACGAGCCGAATGCTGTGCTGTCCGATGGGCTGACACCTAATTAGGGCTTGTCCGGCACACGCAGCGGTACGAGCGAAACATGTTGACGCTGCCCCGATCAAGGACTACGAGAGCTGGATCCGACAAGCTGCTCGCAACCGGCGGCCCGTGCTCGATTCCCTCTTGGCGTTCGCCAGGAACAGCGGCCTCGTACGCAGACTAGACCTGTGATCGCGGTCATGTTCCCCCAACCGCCCAGTTTATTCCCTTGACCTGAACCCTTTCCCCAAAACAGGCTAAAAAGTAATCCTTTCGGCAACAAACGTATATTCGGGCACGCATCAAGCCAACGTCCCTCTCGGCTCACCCTCACCCGTTTGCACTAGCACCAACAGCATACGGTGCGCCGGCCGCGCTAGGATGGTATCGCACTTGGATTTAACGCGGAACCTCACGGTGACAGCGAGGAATGTCCATCTAATTGCAATAAAAGCTACGCCTGCGAAGTGACATTCGTGCGGGCGACCTCGCGTGGACGAAAGCCACACGTACAGAACGCGGCCTGGTGCCACCATCCGCTGTTCATTATGCCGGTTGTACCCCGTAAATTGAACCAAGCTCTAAAGAATATGCAAATGCCAAGTAGCTGCACAAATCAAGGTAATGTTGTTTGCCGTCGCTTGGAGACACTCAGTTTATTCGTTGCATTCCTCCTAATAACATAATTTAATTAGCCTTAATTAATTATTCAGCGTTTCAGATGTTATAATTACATTATTGTGTCAATGAGATTATTGTAGAGCAACGGGAAAAACTCCCGATCCAGCTTTTTGTTGCTCAATACGGGCGACATAAAAGTGTTTTACAAGCATGAAAGAAGCCCGCGGATAGAAGAAAAATTCCCGTGCGACTGACGGCTCGCGGCATTTTGCGTGTATTTGTATAGTTATTCGACCATTCACTTTCACTCGCAATTTCCTACCCATCGCAATGGCCTCATTTAATTTGGGTACCTGGTCATAAAGGTTTTTTTTCGCATGAAACTGCCGATTCACTGGCAAAGACATCCGTTTGCGGCCCAGTCAATCTTCCTGCTATATCATTGACAGCACACATCACGGCGGCTATATTTTCGTTTCGCTCAATTGTGAACGCTTTATCAGGTCCAGTACTCACTGATTTTCCAGAATATAAGCAACTGGTATTTCCCTGGCATAGCGAATTATGCAAGTTACATATTCGACGTCTCACTCACAAAATTACGTTGCCCGCACTCCCTACTTTAATTTCTGCTTACACGGGTCAGGTTTGGTGCACTCCCTTTCTTTCTCTTTTTGCAATGAGGAAGAAGCAATTCGTCACTTCCTCCTACGTTGTCGCCGTTTTACTGCTGCAAGAAAGAAAATTTGGAAACTACTTCTTCGACGACTTGGCCTGGACTGGTTCCCTGCCGCCGGGATTTACGCAGGACGAAATTATTTGCGAATGCCGCGTATTTCATTTATATGTTTAGTTGTCATTTGTCTCATCGGTCTTTTTTTTTGTACAATGGTACTGACTGCTGAAACAAAATATATTTCTACATTTTTTGCTTTTATTTATTTATAAATATTATTATTTTTTTGAACTAATACCTTTATTACATTTGTAAAGAAACCTGACTCTTGGCCAGTCCTCCCGAGTGGGTAGGTGCTGCTGTATTCATCATCATCATCATCATCATCATCATCATCATCATGGTTCATCGCAACCACATTTTTTATTGCTCCTCAGGCTCAGAAAATGTGTTTGACACATTGATCCCATTCAATTTCGACCATATCAAATGGAAAAAAACTGCAGAAAGGGTCGCTGACAGTTTCTATGCCCAAATTTATTTTATACGCGCGAGGGTTTCGTGAAAGTCGAAGTTAATGCTCTGAGCTGATGATGATAAAAACATTTATTGAAAACGAAAAGGGGCTTGGATTAAGGGAAGACTGGTCAAATCCATAGTCCAGCACACTGTTGGCAAAAATCGCTGCCCGTGCTCTATCGACGGGGGCTCGTTGCTCGTATAGGTCAGAGCTGGAAAGGGCCGCCTCGTAGCCGTCCAACGTTGGTTGATTTATTACGGCAATACCGCTACTTTTCTGACAAGCCCGTGCCATATGGCATAAGTCTGTCTCCTGGCCACAAAATTTGCATTGCGCCAAAAAAGACTTCGGGCTCAATAGCGTACGCTTAGCTGGATTATTCAGCAACGTAGTTTCTGGTCGACGGATGTGAGATTTTTCTGATTTATTAAAACCCTTAGCGAGCCTCAGGAGTGTCTGCCTCTCAAGGCGCAAACGCCGTAATATCTCTGACTATGCTGCTAACGGAGAGGAGGAGCCTAAGTCAGCAATAGAGGACGTAGAAAGATCTCGGGGAAGAAAAGCTCGAGCCAAATCTGTCACCGCTGGTTGAGAGTGACATATCGTCGCTAAATATCGCCAAGCACCATATTATTAAGTTCTGCAGGCATGCTATCCCGCACTTGAACTGTCCGCCATAATGGGTTTACGCCATTATCTATGAACAACGCTAACGTAACACAAGTTAATATCATTCTTGGCAAATATCCCGTAGTTGTTACGGGGGATTCGAATGAGCAGGAAGCACCGTGGTCATCGTCATTCGCCTGTGTGCACGCGCATATTTCTCGTGGAACAACGGTTTAGGAGGCGGAGGTACGATCGCCACCGGACAAGGAATGCAAGCGGCAAGCCCCAGTCGTGCCATTCCCAAGATGTCCCCTGCCATCCGCGTAAATGCGTCCAACGCCACGCTGCTCCACGAACAGCCTTTAAGCATCCTGCCACGGATTATGTTCGGCAGCTCCTTGTTCTGCCTCTGCGTCATGTTCGTGGTTGTCGTGGGGACGTTCACCAACTGGCCTACACGCAACGAGCTCGAGCAAGACGACAGCAGCCTGCCGGAGATCCAGGACAGCCGAAGCGCCGTGGTCACCGATGCCCCGAAACAAGCTGCGAAGGTCACGGCAGCTGCCTTGGAGGGCGAGGCAAGACGACGTCTCGCCAAGAGAAATGGAACGAAGGACACCGTCAAGGCGGTGAGTCGTCGAACTGTTCTCCGTGTCTTCCTGTGTTTTGAGTGCGGCCAATGTCGCTTATCTGAGTAGCTGTTTACCCTTTGCGTGCTTACGTCCATTTTGGCACTATAATTATTTAAACTTCCGTTTTGTTCTCTTCAAGTAACGGTAAAATTGAATATTTAGTTGAGCTTTAGTGGTAAATTATGTTATTTCTTAATAGCAAAAAAAAAAACTAACTCCTTTGCAGAAACCATCGAAAATGAGTGTCCAAGTACGCTAATAGCTTATGCGGACCGCAGGAATCAAATTATCACGAATATTTCCGAAGTATATACTCCTGAAATCAGTAACTGTGTCTGGTGATGGTGGCACAGATTATCATGACAGCTTGACGACTACGGTGTGATGACCCAGAATGACGACGATAGAGATGAAGGCGCGACGACATTGGCAGCATAATTGAGACGGCCTGATAACAACAGAAAATCACAGCCCACGTGACGACAGCGCAAGGACGATGACAGGATGACGACAGCATGACGACGATGGCATGACAAGGACTACGCCCCCCCCCCCCCCCCCGCTTTCTTTTCCTCTCGCTCGCTCCATGGAGGCCAGATACTCCTCCGACCATTCTGTTTGACATCATGCGGATTCCACGCACTGTGGGAGCCTGTTTAAGTGGCTGTGGTGAGGTGCGTCACAACACTCTCGCGCAATAACACGTGCGTCTCAAAGGAATAGTTGGCTTCTAGAAGAGTTGACTGTTGGGCTAGTTGGTCGTCCATATTTGAAGTAGTAGCTTAGCGCAAATAAAACCACAAACACTTGTGTTTGTGGTTTTAATTGCGCTAAGCTACTACTTCGAATAGTTGGCGTTTGGCGACGCCCACGCCCAGCAGCTCGATGGCACGAGGCCCCGTTCCCTTTGGCATCGGCATAAAAAGTCTGGCCACCGACCAGGAAGACGAGTGAAACAGCCAAAGAAAGCTGTTCATTCTAAAATATTGCACTATCGACAGAAGTCCCATGTGTTGAAAGCAATAGCAAGATATAGCACTGCGCTGAAGCAGCTCACACAGCCTTGTGAGGGCGACATGGTTGCGCGACGGAGCCTGCGAGGTCATCAGGTTATCGAACCAGAACTGAACCGAATACCCCAAACACCGTCATGATTACTCAAACCTGAATGTTAGGATTTTTTTTTTTCGCTCCGGAGCGAAACCGAAGGGGAAGAAATAACGGTTTTCGGTTGGCCCCCTTTTCCGCCTCTTCTCATGCCTGCATTGCCTGCACTTGTGGCTCAACTATACTACCTCATTTGTCAATACACACCATCTTCTCGCGGTTTTAATAGCAGCAGCACTGCTAGTATGATTTTCGGCGTATTGCGTCAGGAAGCAGACTTGGTGTTGTAAGCGCGACAATATTTCCACCGCGTCGAACGCGTGGGCTCGCTAGATTGTGATGCACGCAATCTACCTGACACAGAAGAGCACACGTACTTGTTGCTTGTCTCCATTATGACTGTTAACGGTAGGCACTGATCTCTTGGTTAGCGCCATTTAACAACAGGTTGTGCAGGGAACAAGTCTCACTGGGCCATCTATATACTGCACATATCAATGAAGCGAATCATCAAGGTTCTCAGAATATTTAGTTAACACGGGTTATATTCATCGCTGTCAACGGGCCTATCGCATGCTGCTGCCTGTCCTCGTCATTACTCCTCACTGCCCTATTTTTCTCCTCTTACTGTTCCCTTTGAGCAGAGTAGCAGGTTGGCGCTCCTCTCTACGTTTACTCAATATATTCTCCTATTTCTCTCTCTCTACCTCAATAATGGTTCACTTCACATGGATTCAAGCACTGCTGTTGGATTTGCCTAATTCTTTTGTCAGTACGTGTGGCCTGAACAATAGAGAACATACGTAACCTTGCAGTGCAGCTTCTCAGTAGCGTCGAGTTATTGTACAAAATTAATGTGTACTATTTTCTTGTAATTATTTTTCGTTTATGCAAATGAAATTGCATGGGTTTAAACTGACTTGAACCATTATTTCCTCGCTCCAGAGTTTAACGAGAACTGAGCTGTTTTCGGTGAAACAAAATGAAAACCGGGTCCAAAAAGAATTTACCAACCATTACGATACTTGAAATTTGAGCACAGTTCTGTACGGGTTTTCTTTTCGACATGTATTGGCTGGCGTGGGCAATCTGTCCACGCAAACGGAGCGAAGTGTGGTGCGACTGCCTCGCTAATCGAGAGATCGCGAGAAGCAGCGCATATGTGACACGTGGGCGCGATTCACAGCAGCCGCCGCTGATGGACCTACGAGACGACGCGCGCTACTTTGGCGCCATCTCTTAACCATCGTCACCGCCGTGCGCTTCTTGCGCGGCACCAGGCTTTCCTTCTAACGCTTTTGCCATACTCTCCTCCTCTGCTTTCCGCCTCATGCTTCCAGTGCACCCCCTTCTCCGCTTTTCTACTTGCGCTCTCTTCGCTCTCACCACTTTTTACCTCGAAGCTTTCTTTGCCTCTTCGGACTTTCCGGGCGCTGCTGCTCCGATGGTTTGCCGCGCGTGCCACTGGGTTTCTTGCAGCACTATACCAGATGGTGCCCGGCTTCGCAATCCCGGTCGGCACCACCGCGACAGCGTTGCACAGTTTTTGCGTGTGGCACGAGCTGTGATCGCGTTCCTATGCGACAAAAATGCAGCTGCTAGAGTTTGGAGGTCGCCTGTTGGGCTGTGATAGTGTAAACATTACAATCGTCCATAGCCTGAAGAGAGGGCTTGGAGCTGGCGTCTCAACAGCGTGCTGGCCCAAAGCTACCTAGAAAAAAAATGGCTTTGGCCGGCCACGTATGCAGAAGGAGCACGTAAACACGCGCCAGCAAAATGGCTCCAAAGCGTGCACCCGGCGTCGATGACGTCCAGGCCCGAAAGAAGCATTGCACGAAACAGGAGCGTCTTCGCTACGCAGCGAAACGTGGTGCAGACCGCGAATGTATGTATACAATGTATAAATAGAGTTATATTGAATTACGTGCGGCCAAAATAATTCGATTAGTGTTTAACACTTCTTCCACGATGTGATGTGTCATGCGCGGCATTGATAATGCTCAACCCTCTCAGACATTATGAACAATGACGCACAACAACGCCTCAAGCAAACACGTCCCCCTGTGTGTTCTGTGGACTGCACAAACAAACAGCAGTGATGCACGCGAGATAACGTGTAATATCAACTGACCACTCTCGTATTGGACTAAACGCCGAAGAAATTACACATTCGCCGCCAACATCACCGCTAATTATCATCAATCAGAGCAAACGGCATACAAAGCTTCGCTTACATCAATTCCCAAAATGCGTGATATCAGCTGATTCTTTAATTATAGTTATTATTGCCCGCTGTGCTCTGCGTTCGCTCTTTCATCCGTTACGCTTGTTCACTCGGTTACGCCGAGAACGCCGACGCTCGACGCCAGAAAGCGCGCCTGGGAGCTGCGTTCTAAAAAGTTTCGCTTCGACATTCCGGAGCACATCGCTGCTGCGCAACAGATTCGGCTCCCATGGGAACTGTCAGGCATGCCTAGGACACTGGCTTGAAATGTAGCGCCGACAGCGTAGCTGCAGATGTCGCTCTTCGGTGGTGCACGAAGACGGGCCTTTCGTGCTGTCGAGCTGTCATGCTTCTTGTTTACGCAACTTCTCAAGGTGCTAGCACCCCACGATAGCGGCCACGAAGGCATCAGTGCAAACCATCGATTTCAAATGTCATCATCCTAAATACATAAACGTTCCGCCACGTTGTCGTCAGCGCTTTTCCGTGTTTCCGAGTTGTTTGTGAGTTTCCTTAGCGCCCAGTTATGTCCTTGAGGCCCTAACAAGGAGGCTACGTCTCCTAAGTGGCCCAAGGCTAGCTAGAATTTCAGTTATATTTATAAATATTCGGTCAGTTCCGAGCGAAAATATCGTTCGTACCTAAAAAAAAGAAACGGTTGAACGAGTGTACGCGTTACCTTTACCGGGAAGCGCTTACGCGATAACAATCATTACACTATAAGCAATGTTCCTCATGACAACACGATGGGATATAATTATCTGGGTGTATTTTTTACTGCTGATTTAAGGTGAAACAGGCATCTAAACCATATTAGAAACAATGCCATTGGGGCTACGCGTTTTTTGAGACGTCACTTTAGCCGACTACTAAGGAAGCTTGAAGAAAAATTATATTTCACCCACGTGTTCTGTGTATTCAATTGTTGGGCCGTTTGATGGGATATACACACTGCAGTGAGCTCGAAGAAAAATGTGAAAAGCGCAGAACAAGGCAATCGTACTTGTTCTTGGTAATTATGATAGGAGGCTTAGTATGAAGAGAGTAAAAAAGCACTAAAGTGGCACAAATTGGAATAACGCCGTCAAATTCTTATATTAACTTTGTTTCATAACTTATATTGCCCAAGAACTGGCATCGGCCGAGAGTTGTATTATAAGCCGCCCACTAATGGCTCTAAAATATGAGATCATGACTTGAAAGGGACGCCTATCGCTATTCCTTTTTTCTACTGTCAATAAAAGATTTTAACGTTCCGTCGCCCAATACTGTCAACATTATTTTTAACGATGATTTTTTCCATCCTTTTAGAAACTTGATTTACTGTTATTGGCTTTTTATTTTGAATTGTACACCCCTGCTGTAATACCTGCAGTGGCGAAGCAGGTACCAAATAAATCAATTTAATGAATAAGCATACACGAATTAGCTATACAGTATTGATCAGGCACTTGTGATGCTGATACATGCGATGCGTTAAATGTGATCCAAGTAGCCTCCGGTTTCCCTTCCGCACTTCTGACGAAGCATACAGCCGTCATGCATAAGAATTATTGCAATCATTTAGTGTTCCATAAAAGCGTCTCGACAGCTTTTAACTCAAAGGGCTTGCAAGGGGGAAAATATCAATTTTACGAAAAAGCAATGATACACTGGAACTTTAGAGGCGGACTGAATGCATTACAATGCGAAGTCTTTTAATCAGGTGATAGACTTCATTTTTGAAGTTTGTGCTGCGTCGAAGCTGATGTTTTCGTACCATGCACGCTTTTCACCTCTACCGTCAAGCCGCAGTGTTACATGGCATTCTGATGTCAGATGCTGTCATGTTCTTGCTTTCTAGTTTTCTTTTAGCACGCTTTTGTCCGCTATAGTTGACCTTCGGATTACAGTACATGAAACTAATAAATAAAGAAGAAAAAAATGGCTGTGGCTTAGCTAAGGTTAAGCCCAGGATGCGAAGCATACTAGCGTTTATTTATTTTAACGCGACAGCGTTAAGGAGCTCGTGTCGCAGAAAAGCCGGTGTCGTCGGCGTCGGCTCAGGCGTGCGGCGCTTGCTCAGGCGCACATTTCGTTGTCGCGCCGAACGCTGCGTTGCTCGACGCTCACCGCGTCCGATGCGGGGGGCGACGCCGCGAGCGACGGAGCTGGTTGGAGCCCCGTTTCTTTTCTGTCGTGACGTCACAGTGTCACGTGGTATTCAAGGCGACACAGCCGCGCCTGAGGAGCTGGGTTGAGCTCTCGTAATATGCTTCGCATAAAAGCAGAAACAGGCCTACAGTGGGCACTAAATACTACCCCGTTTATTTACAATGTACAGATCTGTGTGCATAACTTTTTACTTTTTCTGCCTACTGAATTTTCTGCATAATCAATGTGACTCTATATTTCATTTCAATAAGCTGAGTACTGCTACACACGACTACTCTACTGAAGGCACAACCATATTTGACGGGTGTTCCACGTGCAGCAATGGCGAAATAGAAGTTTTTTTTTTTCTTTATCGTAGTGCCTGTAGCGAACATTTAACTTGCATATGTGCTTTAAAGCCTGTGATGCAACTATTTTTATTAGACCAGCGCAAAGAACGCAGTAAATACGAAGACTTCCTAGAAAATGCACGACGCTTCATCCTACTACCTTGTGTCTATTTCAATTGAGTATGCAATGCCCTGGATTAAGACTATGCAACTTCGACACATTCATCGGCAGGCCATCATAAGTAGTGAATGAGGGAGCTGTGCTATATAACGGCTGATTGCGCTTTCGGAGCTGCGTATAAGCCTGTTAGAGAGAACGGAGACTTTATAGCGTAAGTTGCGACGGATCAAATACCCGGCTAGCTCTAGGCGACATCACAAATTCGGCAGCGTCTGCTACAGATCGGAATCCGTTACTCTCGCGCACCAGCTTAGAGCAAGTGCATTTAAGCTCGACTACAGTCCCCAGTTGTCAGCGCAGCTCCTATACTGGGTTGCGAATTTGGTGACGTAATAGCTGACGACAAAGCCGTGGTGAGCGAACACAGGCAACCAGTATGCGGTAAGTAAAGGCTTAGCGTTATCGTGGTTGTTCTTTCGTTCTTGCCGCCAGTTCACGAAGCCCGCGACAAAAGGTGGCTGTTTTTTATAAGTGCTTTAAGTTATCTTAGATAGGCGCGAGTTATTGTATATCAGTAGGAAATGACTTCATCGTGACAAGTGGAACAAGACTACATTTCGAAATTTTCTTGTGCTTTGGCTGCGCAAAATGAATGCACTTACACAGAAACACAGCAGTATTCATGACGTCAGACTATTGTCATGGGCGCCGTGGATGCTTTTCAGAAAGAGGCAAAACTGCAGGAAAACGGATAGGAAGGGATGTTGTACTTCCATTTCTCCTGCTAATAACCAGCCTACGACCTCCAAAGAAATATTAGGATAGCGTTTTTAAAGTATAATCGGCCAGTCTAAACTCATTTATGATCTCTGTGTTATGTACCTTCAACTTCGGAACACTGCAACAGTGACAAGGGAAGCATCATGTACAAGAATCCCGTAATTAGCTTATAATAATCGGGACTGGCCGCCAGCGCCCATCACTCGGAAATACAGCAAACAGAAGTAGTAAATTGGATTTCGCTGCCCCGATTGTCGACAGGTCTGCGACCGATTCTCGTTCACGTACTGTGCCGAAGGCATGAGCGGGGGCCAGCGGCACTACTACGATTGGACGATCGGATTGTGCGTGCCCACTTCGCACGACGCACAGTTCTGGTGCAACCGAGGCCGCAACCGGTTCGCTTCTCTCGAGCATTGCCAGCGCCGCTGCGTAACGAGGAAGCCGCCTTCCAGGCAGTGTTCTTCGCCGACTTCTTTCACTGTTTGCTCCAGGCAAGTAAGATTAACGACTTTTTTTTTGCCGCAACACGAATTGCAGAGTGTGCGTTCATCCTAACTTGATTTGCGCGGGCTTGGCTGCAGACGTATACCCCAATCAATTTCGAAGCATTCCTTGGCACGCAGCCACGATTAAATGTATTGCAAAGAGGAAATGAAAGTCCCCTGTATAAAGTGGGAGTAGTCAGAAAGACTTGAAAAGGACGTAAAAAAGCAACAACTAAAGGAACAGTCAATTAGATAAAAGGTGGCGGGAATATTGTACTAGAAGATATTGCAACCCTTTATACCCAATTCCTGATGACTTCATATGTAGCAGAGACTTGTAAAAATAGCAACAGTTTTCACAGGAAAGCAGACCTCACAGAACTGAAGAAATATATGTTCATTGGCTTTATTTAAGTATTACACAAAATTTTTACGAAAGTAACATTACGTAACCTTAGGTACCCTGGTTAGACCGGAGAACAAGAGGGCCTTGAAAAAAATTTTGAACAATAGAATGTATGTCATCAATCAGGCAGTTGACAACTCTGCAGAATATAATAATTCGATCCATGTATCGTCATCACTGACAAACAAAGTTTTCGATTCAGAAGAGATACCAGTGGCCGAGCAAGCATTGCGTGGTAAAATAGTAGAGAAAGCATACTTGAAGATCTCGAGAAATATCCATAACATTCCACAGCTTTCATAGTTCTCCACAACAAGAGCAGAGACGAACCAGCGAGGAAAGTTGTCGGGCAAAGAAACACCCTCTCCACAGTAATATTCGCTGCATGATTTCAAGAAATATTTGAGATGCCAGATTAGGAACGATTACGGGTAACGATCAGTGGAAACCTCTCAGGGAACATAATTAGCATTACAAATAAAAATTTTATTAGGGAGTCCAGCGTTTAAAAATGCACGGTAATTCATGAGAAGTGGCGTAGTGTAGGGCTCTGAATTAAATTTTACCACCTCGAGTTCTTGAACGCACATATTAATACAAGTACTCGAGCGTTTTTGCATTTCGTCCCTATCGAAATTCAGCCAGCGTGGCGAGTTCATAATCATATCATCTAGGATTATTATTATTATTATTATTATTATTATTATTATTATTATTATTATTATTATTATTATTATTATTATTATTATTATTATTATTATTATTATTATTATTATTGCAACTATATGGACACTCCATGCGCATTTGTGCCGTTGCCGTCGGCTTCGCCGTGATGTTCCGTATTATGTCCGAGGGCGATAACACCGTCGCTGCGCGCCGTATGGTGTATGTACGAGAGAAAGTACGCGAAGGGTGCCAGCGATAGCGGCTCACTCTGGCGCGCGCGAAGGAGTAAGGCGGGGAGCAAACCCGCCGTCTTCCGTCGCGCGAAAGGCCATGCAAGAATGGGAAGGAGGGGGCAGCGCGGGAGCGGCGTTGGGCTCGGGCAGAAACTGCGTATTTCGCCACCGGGCGCAAGGGGGAACGCAGCTCAAACTCGCGCGCGAAACGGAATAAAGTGGGGAGGCAGCGCGAGAAGGGGGGCGGGCTCTTACTCCACCAGCAAGTGTGTTCTTTGCGTTGCGGCGCGCGGTCGCGCGCCCCGTATCTTGAAAGCGATTTGCAGACGGCTGATAGCTTTGTGCGTGATGTTTTCTCTTCGCTTTTTTCGTTGAAACGACACATAGTACGAAAATCACTTCGCTCACTGCTGCTGCTGCCGCGCACGCTCACACCAGCGTTTTGACAGCGAGAGTCTGCGGTCATCGAGTGCGATGTGATCGTATTTGTCTGCACGCGCTGACATCATGCTTGTTAATTCAGTTAGTAAGCGAACGTTTTCAAGTTTATACGGCCTGTAAAACTACTATCCTTACTTTGCATAACTGCCTACTAATTTGCTATCGCAATCGATGCTTCCCCTTTCAGGCGAAACTTCGACTTATTATTAGTATTGCTAGCTGCTCTAGCCAGCGTCGTCTGGTCTAAAAATTAGAATGAAGAACGTGTCAGCGCGAATAATCTTGCGCACAAAAACCCATACTGTAATTTTTTTTGCCAGTGGAAGTTAAGAGGTTTACCGCGACGAACAATCCCTTTTTCAATGCTGATAGTACTCCGCATTTTTCTGATTCACTGGAAAGCACTTGCACAAAAGCCGAAGAGCGAGCTTGAGCGAACACGACCGGCATGGCAAGATACGCCATACGGGAAGCAGGCGGCCATGTGTTATATGCTATATTTTAGCTTCCAACAGCCTCTCATGGTTGGTGCCGGCAGGTTTCCGCGTGTAAGCCAGTTTCCGAAGCACTCTGGCAAGCAGCATCACGGCGCTATCATGAACGCTTTGTTTCACATGCGTTACACACTTCAAGCGCCAGCTGCCGCAGTGACCACCAGTCTTCCGAGTAGCGTTACTGGTTGAACACAACGCTTTTGTAGCTTCCTGCCTGAACTTCCGAGTGTCGATTGCGCAAGAGGCACGTCACACTCCCCTGCCTCGCTACCAGTGCGTTCATCTGCAGCGTAGGAACGGACAACGGGAACGGTTCCAGCGGCAATGCGGCTGAAACTGCAGACAACATTCGCAACATGCAACATACGTTTTGCACATGAAACGGGCGAACAAAGCGGTGTTAGGTGTTCAGCTAAACATGGCGAGTGTGTGGAAAGGCCTTGGCCATGCCACACGTGTTTGAACGGAGGAAGAATTAGTGCGAATTACTTTCAATTAAATATTATTACGCTTCGAATTAAACAGACACCGTGGCGTTAGGGAGAAGCCCCCAGATCACCTGCGTGTCTTCTTCAAAACTCTTCAGTCTATGCGCAAGCATAGCCAGTTTAGCTACTGCGTGCGCGGCTTCTGCGGAACTGCTAGTTCCTTAAAGCATCGGTGGAGGATGAAGCGAAGAGCTTTGTCTACATCCAGCACTTTATGGTGTTGTGGCTAAAATACGAGCCCCGCTTCTTTGACCTGGACTTAGTTCTAACCACGCGCTCATTCCCCTGAAAACTGATGAAAAAGAAATACTTCTGTCTGCTTTCATTCAGAACCATTCACATTACATTTAGATTACATTTCAACGTCCCATTATTGTTTCATTGTACACTCGAATAAGCACACGCTTATTGACGACGAATAAAGGGCAAGTGAAATTATTGACGCGGTAAGCAAACGGACGAATATCTGGCGCACGCGTATGGGCAAAGCTGATCAATATTTTGATTACGTTTATTACGCGCAAAGTCAGCTTGTCCACCCAAAGAGGATTCAAGAGCGTTCTGTGAGGCTTGCACTTTCGATGATGCCTGAGATATGTAACGTTGCAGATTCAACGCTGCTATAGCATCGCTCCGTCTGCCTTAACCGCATAGCGCGGGGCATGGTCAATCTAAGTTGGCTTGGCCGATACATCCAAGTCAATCATGCTTCTTCAAGCACGCTCGAAAGGTTCAGTTCATGTCAAGCTTAATTAGAATCTAAATCGTGCTTGTGACAGTTGCACACTATTATTGCCTTCGGTGTCCTTGTAAGAACTGCGTCTTCGGGGTCACGCAGGCGCGACATGAAGCATGGCCTGTGGTTCTGGGACGGCGACAGCTGCGTCGGGTGGAACTACAACCGCGGCAACTGCATGGTCTCGCGGGGCCGCGAGCTCACGAGCAAGGCCGCTTGCATCGAGGCCTGCCAGCCGCCCGCGAACGGCACCCAGAAGCCGGCGGACCCGACGCTGTGCAGCGCCACCAGGTCCGCGCGCTGCACGACCGCCAAAGTGCGCTTCCCGTTCTTCGCGGCGCGCAAAGGCGGCGACCACTTCGAGTGCGTCGAGGCCAGCGCCGAGCGCCTGCAGCGCCGGCTGTGCCTCAGCCCCGGCAACAACTTCGACACGATCGAAGAGTGCGACACCGCGTGCAAGCGCGGCAGCAGGGAAAAAAATCGACTGTAATACAATTGTGTTTCGTTCTTTGTGTGCTTCACTCCGCGTGGCGAACATTGTTTAAGCGTCATAAGTGTTGACGTTCGGCCTTGTTGGTAAGCCATAACGTGTTAGGATTGTTGTAGCGCACTGACAGCGAGGAAAATCAAACGGACGCACACAAGCGCTTGTACGCATCCACTTGCTTGTCCACACCATCAACGCGCTTCAACAATTGTTAAGTAAGTCATTTTCGCGCCAAGCATCGCTTTACAGCGAAGCTGTTACCCTATCGGTGGTAGGCATTATTTCGTGTCCGTCCGTGAACAAACAGTCTCAGTTTCGCCCGAAAGGCGAAGCGTTGATTGCGGTAGAAAATTAGTGGACAGTTATACGAAGTAAGGATGATAGTTTTATCAGCCGCATAAACTCTGAAACATAGGCACGCTAACTGAATTAGCAAGTCGGTGTCACGCGCGCACAAGCAAACATGAACACATGTGAATTGATGCCCGCGGAAACTCGCAGTCAAAACGCGGGCTTGAGGAAGCACGGCAGCAGCGCATTCGTGCTATCTATCGCTTCAACGCTAAGTCAGCGCCGAGAACACACAGCACGCGCACAGCTACGAACCGCCTACGCACCTAGACTCTGCCCCCAACGCAGATCGTTCTCAAGATACGGCAGCGCGACCACGCGCATCCGCCACATGCGCAGTTTCTGTCGGAGTAGGACGCCGCACCCTCCCCCTCCCCCCGGTACATCACAACAATGAGTGCCTCACGCGCGACGGCCTTGGACTTTCTATGGAATCTCACGGCGATGGCAAAGGCCCTCGCCTATATGCCGACACGCCGACGCTTAGAGTGTCCATATAATTGCTATCGCAATAAAATCTTCAGCAGTAGTTCATACCCCCCTAAGCAAGCAAAAATGCAATGGCTCATCACCCTCGTGGTGGTGGTGATAAACTTTATTGAAATGGGGAAGAGTAAAGAGGGTAGTGGCTGAGGGTTAGGGTTCAAGTAAGGCCCTGGGCCTGCTTGGCCTTTTCCGCCCAGTCCACCAGTTCAAGTTGTCGGTCGACGTCCCCGGAACTGAGCCAGGCTGTCCAGTCAGTCTCGCTGCGCACTGGGGGATGAGAGAACGGGAGCGAGGTGCATTCCCACATTATGTGTGTGAGTGTTCCTGTTTCTGAACCGAGCCTACATTTGTCGCTTTCCCTGCCCCCTTTGATTTTGTTAATGTATTTGGGTGCGGGTATGTGTTTGTCTGAAGTCGCCGAAACGCGACCGCTTGCGTTTTGTCGAGTTGCTTGGCCGGTGGTGGGAGCGCGCGGCGCCTCAAGCGATACCGATGGGCTATTTCATAATAAGTCTCGCAGAGTTCCTCGTGTCTCCCCTCCTCATTCACTCCGTCCGCATCCGCGGACGAGGCTCGGCGCGCGAGATCTCGAGCCAAACTGTGAGCCGACGCGTTCCCGGGCACAGCCGCGTGAGCGGGGGTCCACACGAAGGTTTTCAAGCCGCTTAGGGGGCGTCGTGTGAGGACATGGTACGCCTGTTTGGAAATTCTACCACGGACGAAATTTCCGATGGCCTGCTTGCTGTCGCTGATGACGGTATTCGCTTCCGCATGTATGGCCATGGCAATCGCGGTTTCCTCCGCTTCCACCACTCGGCCAGCCGTGATTGTTGTATGTTCTAATAGTCCTCCGTTGTGATCCGCTACCACCGCTGTCATGAGGTCGCCGCGAGGGTGTCTGGCTGCGTCTGTGTAGACCACTCCATCTTGCGAGCCGTAGCGTCGCCAAATGGCTTCACTACGGGCCTGCCGACGGTCCTGATGGAACTCGGAGTCCATGTTGCGGGGTAGAGGTGGGGCATAAATATGCCCCCTGACTTTTCGCGGAATCGCCACGTACTCTGTAACCTCGGCGATAGCCTCGAGACTGAGCTTCCAGAGGACTGTGCGGCCAGCCGGGGTTGGCGAAAGACGATGGACTTGGGCTGTGTGGTGAGCGTCTAAGAGCTCCTCGATCGTGTTAGGCATGCCTAAGGCCTCTAGCCCTCGTAATGCAGAGCCTATAGGAACTCAGCAAAGTGAAGCGAACAGTGCATACATTCATCGGAAACACGCGTACAACGTACAGAACAGCGTAAGTTTCAAGAAAAATACAAGCTTAAAACAGCATTCGAACCATCAGTAAAGCCTTGCATATACGCCCCTCAATAGTTGTAGGGGTTTTGCAACAGCTTCGCGGGACATCCACTTCCTTGGGGCCAGCTTTCGTTTTAATCATTATTGGCGCGTTGTATGGCGATGTAAAGGAGATAAGAAAATAAAAACATGAAAAAACTAATAATTAATGCTCCAGCCCTTATTGCATAGAGCACAACGTAGACAAACCGCAAAGTGTATTCACCCCTTATAGTTCAAATATATTCACTCGCCATCCATGCTCGTATAGGAACGTTTAAATAAAGTAAAAAAAAAAAAGAACCGCATGGCCCCTTGAATATGAAATTGAATCTCTGCAACACTTATTTTTGACATGCCACCGTTTCATTATTCTACGGAAAAGATTTTTAGAACCCCTCCAAAAGCTTGGCTTGAATTTGACTCTTCCTGTGATTCTATCCTTTGTGGCTACCGTACTGTGTACAGCCACAGGAACGGTTGTGAAGCGCTCTGAATCTTTCTGCGTGGGACAAAAAGAATTGCATGCTAGAATTCTTCTTAACACTTGTGTGCTTACATAATTATTTCTTTATGTAATGCTTAGAGAACAGATTATTCATGTGTGTAACAGTAGACACCTTAAATCCCATTCGCAAGATACTTATCTCATTCCACCTTAATTTATCCCCAAAAAATTGATAACAGCTTTTTCACCGCCCGATTCATAGCCAATCCCCCGGAGTAGGTTGCGCCATTTCACTGGGGAACAAAAACAGGATAAGACTACTGTGGAGTCCTAATATGTTTGCGACTGAAAGCTCGCAAACTGCATCGATCGGTATAGCATAAGGATGCCGGCAGGCGTTGTGCCCCTCCTGGTGGCAGTTGCCAGCTAGCTTTCTTGGTCTTTTCCGTAATTGTTTTTATGAGTCAAACCAAATAACATAATAAATAAAGGACACATTTCAGCTAGTCGAAGTAACTTATTAAACGGCTTACCCACTCCAACCTCCTCTTGGCTGTGTGCCCCCGCAGACAGTCAGGTCATAAAAAGACGGCTCCAAATCTAGTTGACTTCATCCGTCCGCATTTTGTGTTAAGTTTTTCGTAAACAGTGTGCTTATTTTTTACTACACTGCCTTAATGCGCGCGTATTAGAAGAACGGTGCAAGCACTGCCATCTGCACTTATTATGCACTTCAATTATTATACAAACGACATAATTAGCCATAATAATAGTGCTCATTAACACTCATTAACAGTGATGTGTGCGCGCGGTTCATCCCTTGTGTCCCGCCTCGAAGCACTGCTTTTTCTGTGATAATGAATCAACTATTCCGTCAGTCAATTCTTGGAAGACTGATTAACCGTTGCAGTAAAGTGAACTGTTTGAACGAGATAGCACATGTAACAGTAAAGCGAGTACTAAAAACAAAGTGCCCGAAAGGCAACCAACAACCCCAGACCTCAGGTAAGACGTTGCGTGCTCCAACTCCTGCGCAATGCACAGCTACATGTTTTTATTTCATTTTGTTTTCATGCCGTGCGGCACTTCCTTCGCATAAAAAAAAATAAAAAGAATATTTGCCCTCAGTTCAAACTATCTCAGACGGTATTCAAGGGGACGACTGAACGGTTTGTTTCGACGTCTGCAGTACGCCTTCGGTTGTACCGATGTGACGAAAACGGGCGTGCAAATTAGTGCATATGCCCGAGAATAAATAAAGTGCAAGGCAAAATAATTCCCCTCTGGCTTCTGTGGCTATTGCGTTTTTCACGAGATCGTATTGCGTAGCGTGAGTTCGCGTGCTCACTTTTCCGCCGTCGTGGCCAATTTACGATGGAGCAGAATGCAAAATTATCCCCGTGCTCTTCTGCGCATGCCAAAGCACCCCAGGTGGCCAAAGTTAGCGCGGAGCACTCCACTGCGAATCTCGTAACACGAGTACTCCTTTGAAATAGGAAACTCAACCAATTACCACTGGTATTATATAGTTTCCCAGCGATCCCTTCTTATTTACTGAGGACTATGTCACACTTGCAAGCATGCTTTCCGACATTGCGCACAGACCATGTGTTGCTGACGGCCCCTGCCACGGATAAGAATCAGCGATAGTCGGAAAATGTATATTTTGTCATGTCAACTGCTGCTCAGATGTGACAAAGCCGCTGAAAGCCCTGTACAATGCATGTCAGCTAATGATAATCTGCGAATGTATTTCACACAATTAGGGAATGCGAAGCAACAAGTCCTTGTTTTTTTTTTGTTTTTTTGGCCCTACAAGTGTGCAGAACAAATACCCTAATTTTCACAAGAAACGAGACTCTAGCTTCAACGCCACCTCCACGGAAGGTAAACAAGCTCTCTATTCGTCGCAAATAATGTACTGTGGTTCTGTTTAACTTCACGCAGGCAAGAACACCCTTTTCACAGCGTACGCAAGCATGTCACGTTATTGCTGAAAACGTTTTATTTATAATAAACTGGTACGGACGCCGCATATACAAAACTGTTGGTGGTGTTCGTACCCGTATAGTAGACATTTTTCCATAGCAGGGCTGAAAAGTGGGGGTCGATGGATTGAATTATTGAAGTTATATTCCGCACGCTCACGTCTGTTAAAGAAAGTTGTGTTCACAACAGTTCTCTATTCATTTATCGCTGTCAGAAGACGGACCCGTTAAAATGTGTTGAGGCTTAGTTCACCCATTTGCGTTCTTTCATTAGTGTTCTTTAAACTTGAAAGACCCATGAGATATTTGGCATGAGAGACACAGTGTTAGCACAATTAGGGCTTTGACGACGCTATTTTGTTCGAGGTGTCATTTTTGTTTGTCTTTTATGAATGAGTTGTCCTCTCAGCGTTGTACAAGATTGTGCAGCGGTTTCAGTCACGGTCACATTCACAGTTCTTTTTTTATTATGACGTTCTTATATTCCGTCTTTCTACATTGCTTCGTCCCGCACTTTCCGTGTACTTGTCATCAACGCTATGGGTAAGACTGACCCTTATTCCGGCGATTCGACAGCATTCGTCATTTTCAACATTCAACAACCATTCATTTGCATATTCGCTCTTAAAGTTATCCATACCCCACGACCGCGACCACTCATTTGACTATACGTACATCTTGATACTTTTCACTCAAACATAGCAGACGCTGAGCATTAAAATAAGTTCAAACGCATACTTATGTGTGGTAGATTTCGCATAATACATAAACATACATACATCACTACATAAAAATGCAACGCTAGCTAGACGTTCCAAGCCAATGAAATAGTTGGGCCTACACGAGGCACAGA
This sequence comes from Dermacentor albipictus, assembly GCF_038994185.2. Classification (NCBI taxonomy): domain Eukaryota; kingdom Metazoa; phylum Arthropoda; class Arachnida; order Ixodida; family Ixodidae; genus Dermacentor; species Dermacentor albipictus. Next base: position 326,001,298 of record NC_091821.1, on the reverse strand, counting down.
CTTGTGGTTTGCACATTTTGTAGCACACCCCTCACTGCCAACACATACGATCTCAGGGCCAGTTGCTGCCTCGGAGTCGCTGAGGCAGATGAGGAACCGAGACACCTCCATGATAAATATTCATCGCGTTCGTAGGAACACCTGTAGCCAGTTCAGTGGTATTATATAAGAGCAATGCATTGGCTCAGAAGACGTTGTCATAGTCGCATGCAAAGACAGACACCCCTACTATGTGAATGGTGATTCAGTCACTCCGGAAAGGCGAGTAGACGGTCGGAAGGCTGCCGATATCAGCTATAACTCATCTGCGAGAGACGGAGAGGCCGCTTCCACGGAAGCTAACGACGATGCTCGTTCGTTTGACACTGGTGACAAAAGTTTCAAGCCAGTCACTCAACTCGGAAGCACAAATTCGCAGGAATTCCAGCGTTCACCTGCCGGTTAGACTCGGCTCAGGTCAGCGCTAGGTCAACTTTGGCGACCACCACTCAGCTTCAAATGTGTTCAGTGGCGCTGCACCACCCAGCGACCGTTTCTTGCCACAAGGAGCAATGCTTCTCTGCTTGATCACTGCAGTACAAAGCAACTCACTACTGCGGTGCTACAAAGTTATTAGTAATAGTAACAAATTCGGCCAGCTGGTATCCGGCGCATGTACCCTATCTCCCTTCTTCGCATTGTCCCTTCGTTCTAAAAGCCATTTTAAGGTCGTTGTTATGACACAAGCTGCTCTTTCTACTAAAGTGACAGCCAACGCGTCAGCTAACCATACGCACCATGTGAGATTTTCATAACGTGCCAATCCCCCAAACACAATCGCGTGGGCAAGCAGTACGTTGCCTCCTGTAAGAGTTGTCGGACGATCTCGCAGCTGCCATTATTTGAAGGGGTTGAAGGTCGTAGAGAGGAACTTGGGAGGGACTAGGTGAACAGGGTTTATTTACAGTATTTACATTTGAACATGCGATACATTTACACAGTCTAGCGTGACTCCCAAATGGAGCACGCAAGACAAACATACAGCACACAGCTTACGAGTACGAACACAGAGCACGACGACGAGCACTCCTAGCAGCCGACAAACAGCCGTTTTTAAACACTTCGTGTTCCCTAGATCCCTAGGTGAGGCAAAACGTTCGACGGCATCGTAAACAAGCCGCCTCTCTGTGGAACGGTTTAAACACACACAAACTTCCTTGCGCGAGGTTCACGGTCCGGAGCCGACGTCAGACGGACTTCGTAGAACTCGGGGCTTGTGTCAGGAAAGGGGCCTTTTATTCCCCGAGCTGATCTTCGCAACGCGGCCGTCGTAGTGTCCATGGTCCTGCGTCCCCGTAGCCAGTTGGTCACCCCCGACCCCAGCCGGCACCTCTAAATTCCAGAGCAGCTGTAGTCCGCAGTTCTCTGAAGTAAGTTCATGGTTGGTTAGCGCTGTCCTCGCTGATTCTCTGTAGGGCGCCCCCACCGCGAATCGATCGACGCACCTGCAGGGGGCTTAAATAGCTTTGCAGAGCAGTACCCCTGCAGGCCGATCTTAACGCTCCTGAGTGACATACAGATACCGCTATGATCGTGCTATTCGTACACTTGTCCGACGTTAAATAAGCTCCTTTGTTTAAGAATATGAAAGTAAGGCAAAAGCGTATCAGGCAGCAGGTTAGGCACATGCCCGAGCGGAAAACAACGAGCTAATCGAACGAAGCGAAAAGAAGAAAGCGCAAACACTTTATTGCAAGACGCCTCTACTCCGAATCGTCCACGCTTGCGGACATGGTGCTCAACGGTAGCGGATTGGCGACGAGTGACGTCGCCCTCTAGATCTGGCGTACGTGGCGCACCAGCCACCTTAAGCCGAATGATCGAAGCGAAAAAAGTTTAATGATACCTGGAGAGGTTAGCCTAGCAGCAGGCCTGGCGTGCTCTTCCAAGTGACGTTAGATGGTGATACATGAAAGAAAGGGAGCGAGATCAAAACCAAACAAAGCACACGCACTAACACATGAGCATCATGACCGTCACCACTAGCCTATCTTTATGTCCACTGCAAGACTAAGGCCTCTTCCAGTGATCTCCAATTATCTCTGCCTTGTGCAAGCTGACCTTGCGCATGCATATTTCCCAATTTCATCACCCCACTTAATTTTCTGCCTTCTTCGACAGCGTTTCTCTTCCCTTGGCACCCGTTCCGTAACTCTAATCGTCCATCGGTAATGTGCCTTACGCCGTACATGGGCTGCCAATGTCCACTTTTTTATCTTAGCGCCATCTAAAATATCAGCTAACCCTGTTTGCTCACTTCCTGTATCCTAACTTTACACTTAAATTTTTTCCTTCCATCACTCTTCGCGTGGTCCTTAACTTTTTCAGGAGCTTCTTTGTAAATTTCAAATTTTTTGCCTTAGTGTTAGCACCGGTAGAATGCAATGGTTGTACTCTTTTTCTTTTCAACAACATTGGTAGGCTTACAGTCAGGATTTGGTAATGCTAGCCGTATGCACTCGAACTTATTTTATTCTTCTGTAAATTTCCTTCTCGTGATCAGGGTCCCTCTGATTAATTAACCCAAATAAACGTCCTTCGCACACACCCTAGAGGCTGACTGGCGATCATGAATTCTTGTTCCCTTGCCAGGCTACTGAAACTTGCCTTTGTCTTCTGCATATTAACTTTCAACCCTACTCTTACACTTTCTCGGTTAAGGTTATCAATCATTTGTTGCAATTCATCCCCAGTGTTGCTGAACAGGACAGTGTCATCTGCAGACCGAAGGTTATTTGTTGAGATATTCGCCTTTGATCCTCACTTCTAACCATTCCCTGTTTAGTAGCTTGAATAATTCTAAGCATGCAGTGAATAGCACTGGAGAAATAGCGTCTCCTTGCCTGACCCCGTTCTTGGTACGTAATTTTCTTCTTTTAACCTGATAGCGCTAAGGGTCTCACGTCGCAGAAATTATGGCATCGCCGTCACGCGTCCAGTGTCCACCGTCTTTCCAAGAAAAGTTATTCCGAACCAAGCATACCCAATCACTCTTCTATCGCCCAAGTTCCTCATACCTTGTCTTTCATTCTTCACAAAGTTATTCCTCAGAATTTTGAGAATGACAGCCCACAAAGAAATTCAATGAAAAAAAAATACACGACATCGCGTACCTCTGATGTCAGATATGCTCAGACTGAAATATTAAATGTGCGAAACAATACCAGCAGACTGGCCCACGCAAGAGGCCGCGTTTCTACCAGAAAGCTCGCCTTCGTGCTCGCCGCCAGCGTTTCCCGGTAAAAATTGCGGTTACATGAGCTGCAGTTGCCGGGAAGCGTGGAAAGCAGTCAGGGATCTTTGAATGCTATCGGCGTTCCCCTCTCAAAGGCGAAGCTTAAGCGTCCTCTAAATTTTTCTTGTGGAGAAGCAAGGTAGCTATGGTATCTTTGTGGATATTTCCCGATATATTCACGTATGCCGCCTGTAATCCTTCATTGCGCAGTGCCTCCATTTCTGCTGGTACCTCTACTGAATCAAATGCTAGCACATACTCTAACACATATCATCATCAGCAGCAGCCTGGTTACGCCCACTGCAGGGCAAAGGCCTCTCCCATACTTCTCCAACTACCCCGGTCATGTAATAATTGTGGCCATGTTGCACCTGCAAACTTCTTAATCCCATCCGCCGCCCCCTGCTACGCTTCCCTTTCCTTGGAATCCAGTCCGTAACCTTTAATGACCATCGGTTATCCGCCCTCCTCATTACATGCCCTGCCCATGCCCATTTATTTTTCTTGATTTCAACTAGGGTGTCCATACCTCGCGTTTGTTCCCTCACCCAATCTGCTCTTTTCTTATTTCTTAACGTTACACCCATCATTCTTCTTTCAATAGCTCGTTGCGTCGACCTCAATTTGAATAAAACCCTTTTCGTAAGCCTCCAGGTTTCTGCCCCGTACGTTAGTACTGGTAAGACACAGCTGTTATGCACCTTTTTCTTGAGGGATAATGGCAACCTGCTGTTCATGATCTGCGAATTCCTGCCAAACGCACCCCAGCCCATTCTTATTCTTCTGATTATTTCAGTCTCATGATCCGGATACGCGGTCACCAGCTGCCCTAAGTAGATGCATTCCCTTACCACTTCCAGTGCCTCGGTACCTATCGTAAACTGCTGTTCTCTTCCGAGACTGTTAAACATTACTTTAACTTTCTGCAGATTAATTTTAGACCCACCCTTCTGTTTTGCCTCTCCAGGTCAGTGAGATGTATCGCAATTGGTCCCTTGAGTTACTAAGCAAGGCAATATCATCAGCGAATCGCAAGTTACTAAGGTATTCTCCATTAACTCTTATCCCCAATTCTTCCCAATCCAGGTCTCTGAATACCTCCTGTAAACACGCTGTGAATAGCATTGGAGAGATCGTATCTCCCTGTCTGAGGCCTTTCTTTATTGGGATTTTGTTGCTTTCTTTATGGAGGACTACGGTGGCTGTGGAGCGGCTATAGATATCTCTCAGTATTTTTGCATACGGCTCGTCTACACCCTGATTCCGTAATGCCTCCATGATTGCTGAGGTTTAGACTGAATCAAACGCCTTCTCTTAATCAATGAAAGCTATATATAAGGGTTGGTTATATTCTGCACATTTCTCTGTCACCTGATTGATAGTGTGAATATGATCTATTGTTGAGTAGCCTTTGCGGAATCCTGCCTGGTCCTTTGGTTGACAGAAGTCTAAAGTGTTCCTGATTCTATTTGCGATTAACTTAGTAAATGCGTTGTAGGCAACGGACAGTAAGCTGATCGGTCTATAATTTTTCAACTCCTTGGCGTCCCCTTTCTTATGGATTAGGATTATGTTAGCGTTCTTCCAAGATTCCGGTACGCTCGAAGTCATGAGGCACTGCGTATACAGGGTGGCCAGTTTTTCTAGAGCAATCTGCCCATCATCCTTCAACAAATATGCTGTTACCTGAACCTCGCCAGCATCCTTCCCCCTTTGCATAGCTCTAAAGGCTTTCTTTACTTCTTCCGGCGTTACTTGTGGGAATTCAAATTCCTCTAGATTATTCACTCTTCCATTATCGTCGTGGGTGCCGCTGGTACTGTGTAAATCTTTACAGAACTCTTCAGCCATTTGAACTATCTCATCCATATCAGTAATGATATTGCCGGCTTTGTCTCTTAACGCATCTAACACATATACTCTAAGTCTAATTGAAGGCTATATTGAGGCTCGAAGGCATCACTCGTAGGAAATGTGAGCAGCAGATATCCTCAAGAAGCAATTGCTTATATTTCGCTAAACATTGTTGTCGCCTCACCATACTCTACAAATTGTGAGAATCTAAGCCTGAGTGTTATTTTTGTTTAAATATGTCTCCAACTTCTTTAATATGGTTTTTTTGGTTAGATGCTTTCATATTTAAGCACTTGTCTATCTTGCTTTTTTTTTCTCTTGACGCGCGTTGAAGGCGAAAGAATATAATTGCAAATAAGAATATCACAATAATTTTTCGCTTTGACAGGAAGCTTTAGCTCGGGCTAATGTCAGAGCTGTTGGATGCGTACGCCAGATCCGACGCGGCCTATTCAACTACATGTAAAACCCAAAAAAAAACCTTTTTTTCTGATATAACCCCTGGACCTATTTTAATAAAAGGTGTATTTGAGAGAGAATGTCAAATTATAGTGACAGCTGCAAGCAAAATTTTGATTCAGGGCCCGAATTTTGTTACAAGAGTTTTCAAAAATTTGAAAGATTGAAAAAAATAAAAGCACGAAGTTCACAAATTAATAGCTCTGCATAAAGAACAGACATCGCGGCTCTGTGAACGGCATCCGTTAGATCATTGAAAGCAGACAAAGTTGATTGTCATTTTATATCTTACGTGAATTTGTTACAATAAGCAAAACGTGAACAAGGTGAATGCTGGAGCCAACGTTTCGACAAGTGGACTTGTCTTCTTCAAGCCGACGTACGCTTTCCTCGCCACAGTTTATATAGGTGGGGTTCTTGTAAAGGGGAGAGTGTGTAAGGCGGGAGGGTGCGGAAACGAGGGAAGGTATGTTAGCGTGTCGAATTGAGAGTAAAGGAACGCTGTGCACAAGATCAAAGCCAGGGCCACTCCCCCCCCCCCCCCGGTCTGTCAACGCACTTGTTACGTTACGTTACGTTGTTACGTTGTTTACAAGGAGGCTGCAAAATTTGTATTTCCGTATTGTTAGTTTTTTATTCATGTGTAACATATCAATTTTGTCCGCTTTATGTGTACTATTAGATGCACTTTACAGAATTGTGGTATCTTTTTTGTACTGAGTTACAGAGATGTAAACTTTATAGTTTCGTTTTCTGAATATGTTTTAATTTTGCCAATTTTTAATATAATATCGACGGCCTAAATTAAAAATCCGAAACCAACAGTCATTATGTTTTACGTTTTTCTTTTAAATGCAACAAACCTCGCCAAATTTGGTGCAGTGGTTGCCGAGAAAAGGAAATTCTCCTTTCCCACTTATTTAGATAGGAGCACTCAAGCTGAAGCTTTCTCTTAATATTGTGATTATTACAATGGCTACTATCCTGCCCCCCTTAATTCTCATTGTTCTACCGCTCACTTTTTGGCCAGCACTTTCCTCCCCCCTCCTCTTTGTGGGTATGTGCCGAGGTCTAAGATCATCATCATCCTTATACTACCCTCTCACAGGCATGCACTTCCGCGTGGGCACCTGCTTTCAAAAGAAGAAGCTTCGTTCTTTTGCGCAGCTTGTGTCGTTCATCAAAGGATCAATATTACGGTCAACTCCTCGGCTCTTCACTCTTCCGCGTCAATCATGTCCTCAGGCGGGCGCAGGAAAATCGGCTCCCACGAAAGGTCATCCGTCGTTTTTAAAGCAGAGGTAAAGCTAACAACTTATGCATCCCTCCAATGCTCAGGTACTGTCATGCTTAGCTACGGTATCCGGAAAAAGGTTCAATGCGTGACACGCTTATCGTCCGCGATACCACAATGTAAGGATAGTGCTTGGTTGGTCTACCTAGTATCGAAGTTCATCGAAAACAATAACATAACGGTGATGATGCAGTCTACGGCGTTATTGACATGTGACACTGGGTTCAAACATTCTTATACTGGATGTAAGATTATTATGTTCATTAACACGTTAAAAAAGCTAGCAGACGTGAATTTTGAAGCATCCGATACTGCAGTAATGCGTCTCGCGCCATGGTGTAGATGGCTCACGTAAGTACCCCAACAGCTTGACTATGTACTCTTCCATATCTGCATTCCGACTTTCCAGGATCCCTCGTCATCCTTACCGTACCCGCCGATCATCGAATCAAGGCAGCAGACCGACAACCCGCTTCAACTGCGACTGCTCCTAACAGTGGTAGTCATCGCCATTCTCGTCGCCGCTGTCACGTTGGTCGCGACCAGAGTGATACGGACCCAGAAAGGTGTTTGCGCCACAATCGCCTGCCGAGACTTCGCAGAATTGGCGCGGAGATCTCTGAACGAGTCAGTACCTCCGTGCGAAAACTTCGGCCACTTCGTGTGTGGCCAGTGGAAGAAGCGCAACACCGCCAAGGCGTCCACCCGCCACATGCTCTACGCGACAGCGCTGGAGACACTCTTCAAAAGCCTGACTTCCGCGCATAATCTCCCGCAGCATCAGAGTGTGCGCGAGCAAGTCCGCGCGTTCTTCAGTAGCTGCAGCGCCGTGAGCCGAGGCGAGCGAGACGAGATGATCACCATAAGGGTGTTCCTCGAAGAAGCCGGAGTCACGTGGCCCCTCGTACCATCGAACCCCGACGTGCTCGACACCATGCTGTATCTCGACTTGGAGCTCAACTGGCCCTCCATATTACACGTTCGCGTAAAAGAAGATAAGCACGTCTTCAAGGTCAGCATCGAGCCCGCCATGTCATTCAGAGAGCTGGTAAATCTGCGTGCCCGATTGAGCACGAGGGAAGAAAGACGGCACTATTTCGATGTGGTCTTCAGGCACTACGGTCAAGGCGTTCCGGAAGGACAAGCATACAGTCAAGTCGAGGAAGTAGAAGGACTTATGGCGACGAAGCTAGAAAGCGTGATGCCGAGACACCGCGAGAGCGCATCATTGGAAGAGCTAGACACTGACGAACTGTATAGAGACAGCTCAAACTGGACGGAGCGCCTCGCTAAGTGGGTGAGAATACAAAGCAGCGTCAAGTATTACACGTCCAGCAAACCTTTCCTCGTCACGTTCTTCGAGCTTTGGTCGCAACATGGGGACGGCAGGATGCACCTCTACCTTTCCTGGTGCGCCGTGCGTTTCACCGCTCCGCTCGCTAACCGAGAGCTGCTCAGAAACCACTACGGACTTGACACCGAAGACTTAATGCTCGGACAGAACTGCCTGTTTCTTTCCTACCATATTTTCGGTGACGCAATTTTCGCGGAGTTCAACGCAGAAGTTTTTACCACCGAGGTGCGGCAGGATGTGAGGGATCTGGTGCTGGCAGTGAGGAAGTCCTTCGCGCGTCGCTTAAGTCAGTCGGCCTTCTCAGAGTCCGCTTCTTTGGTTGCCGACTGGGGCACATTGGACCGGGTATTCTTTGTCCTGGAATACCGTCGGCATTACGACCTTGAGCACACTGTATGGCACTTGCCCGATATGTCGCACTCGTTCGTGATCAACTGGAGGATTATGTCCCAGACACTGCGAGCCTTCAACGCCAGTCTAGGAGTTCTTGGAGAGGCCGTGCTTTCAGGCCGTAGCCTGTTCCGTCTCGACCAGGACATTAAGGATTTCATCTTGTCACCGTTTGCGCTCCTGTTTCCCATGTACGACGTCAAGTTGACGCCCGCGGTCAAGTACGGTGCCCTCGGAGACCAAATTGGTTTGGCTACCGCACAGCTGGCGCTCAACCATATTGAGCAACAGCCCTCCGCGCAGTTCGAACTGAGCCTGTCACGCCAGTGCGTCAAGCAGGCGTTTGAGAAGCACGCCGAATTGCCCAGCAACGCGATTGTGGAGCTGGCGTCCTTGTCAGAGATATTGGATGCGTTCGCCAAATCCGGCGATGATGACCTGCGCATTTCGGGTCTCGTCGACTACACGGCGCTGCAGACCTTCTTCATCGCCTGGTGCTTAATGCGCTGTGGTGCTACCGATCTCTACCGCGACGAGGATGACCCGTGCTCGCCTGTCCTCCGGCTGTTCGATGCATTTGCAGACGCCTTTCAATGCTCACCGGAAACGTATATGAACGCTAAGACGAAATGCACTGTGCTTTGAGTTGCCCAATGTGACAATTTAGCATACTAAACGAAACTGTTAGGTATACTAACTTTGATGTTCATGACTAGCAACGTCTCCGATGTCCTAAATCTAGAGAGTTTCGTCATGTATTTTTCTTGCTTGGATTGCGCTCTGAAGCTCTGAATCGGTTTGTTTCCTGAACATAATATATATATGTATATATATATACAGGGTGTTCAAAATTAGACTTTCCGGGTTTTAAAAAAAGTGCGACGAGGAGTACGCAGAAGCCATTTGTCTACCTATGGGTTATGCGGCCACGCGGTCGCAAACTGTGAGGATAATTGTCGTCGTAACGTCAGTATTTAATTAAATTCTATAATTACATTTTTATTTACTGCAGTTAGCCTGTATGTTTATTATATTGAAAACTCAGAGGCGATGCGATTTGGTGACTATTCCATATTGTACAATTTTACTAACGCGCCTGTGTCCTGAGATATGCACCTCTGCAATTTCAGCCCATGCCGTCTAATTACGCACGTGAGGCCCCTCCCTAATGTGACGCAGCTGTTGCGTATGGCGCTCCGTCTGACAAGAATGTTGGGTGATAGGCGAGGGTGATTACTTTTCGTTCTCGGCCAGCGTTTCCGTTCTTGGCCAGCGAAACGGAAGAATGACTGTGCGGGCGACGTGAGACGAGCCCTGTGTCTTTGAGCAATTGCTAGAGTGGGTGACAAGACGCCATGCCGCTTAAGGCTTATGCGCTCAGGTGCAGCGATACTGCTCTGCTTTTTCCATATAATTATGGAAGCTTTGCAGAATGATTTAAATTAATGCCATCTCACAACATAAAGCGACAGCATCAGCTGCCATACATCACATCATTAACCAGTTTCAAGGGCGCCTTGCACATGCGTAAAGAAAATTTGCGACCGTGCATTTTCAGCGCTTAGGAAACGCAGGTTAATGGCCCGTATTCTCCGTCACCTTTTTAATATTAGAACGCGTCTACCAGCCCTCATAACAGAGCATGAAACTGTGTCAACGTATTTAGTTACACTCAGCTTCGATTCCGGCATTACTTCGAAAGAAGTAACAATAAAAGAACAAAAAAACACAGTACAGTGTAAATCCATGGCCTGCGTACAAACAAAACATACAACCATTTCAGAAATTTGCCTCAAATATATCATTGCTTACACAATATTTTCGAGTGATATGAAATCTTGCTCAACTTAGAATTATGACAATCGCCAAGAAACCAACGGTTTAAAGATGTTCGAAATGCTTGCCTTCCGCTGTAACACACCACATGAACCGCTTTCGCGTTGAGTCGACAACTCTGCGCAGGACTTCCGGGTCGATGCTTCTACAGGCAGTAACTATTGTCATCTTCATGTTGTTGACATCGGTGGGCTCAAGTGCGTAAACGCTATCTTTAACGTAGCCCCACGAAAAGAAGTCCAGTGGAGAGAGATCAGGGGATCCCAGCGGCCAAAACATGTCTCCTTCGCGTCCAATTCACTGCCGTGGAAAGATAGTTTAACCAGTTCTTCGCGGTGGAGGAGAAATATGGCGGGACCCCGTCATGCTGGAACCAAGCTTGCCGCAGTTTTTTGAGAGGGAGACTCCGGGAAAATTTATCAGCGACACCGGCAAGAATTTCGTACGCATAATTCTTTCCATCGAGGTTCCCTTCGAATAAGTGAGGTCAAATGATTTTGTCCCCAAGTATGCCACACCATACATTTAGACAACAGCGAATTTGGTGGTTGCGTTGCCGCAGCCAGTGAGGATGTCCTTGCGACCACTAGTGAGCATTGTGAATGTTCACTGTGCCGTTCCTGCAAAATCGAGCCCCATCAGTCTAGATCACTCTTTGTACGAAATCCTTATCCTGGTCAATTTTTATTAGGGCCCAATTGCAAAAGTCTGCTCGTTTTTCAAAGTGTGCCTCACTTAGGTCCTGAAGACTCCCATGGTATATGAACGAAATTCGTGCTTTTTTATAGTGTTGTGCACTGTTCCCACGCTTTTCCCGCATTGTTTAGAAATCTCTCTGATGCTTACATTTGGCATTGCATGCACGCAGGCAAGGACGTCAATTTCTAAGTTCTCATCAATGATGCTCTTCTTGGGCTGTCTTTTTTGTGAACTGAGCCTGTTGTGCGAAAACGTCTGGAAATGCTAACAAATGTTGCTTTGGTTGGAACTCGCCGATCCGGATGGCGAGACGCGTATGTACTCATTGCTAATGAGGCATTGCCGTTCATCTCCGCCATTGATAGCACTACATCAATTTTTTCTGCCGTACAATATTACCTCGACCCAGACGAAGCAGCCATTTTCCAACGCAATAGGTCCCAACGCAGGGCGTGCTTCTTCCAACTGCCCAGCTTAGTGGAGGCAATAAGTGGCAAAGAGAAAGGCACATAATGGAAGTTCAGGGGGTTCACTTGATGCCCTTGCAAGGCGATGCCTCATCTGTTCGGCACTTTCGCGAAGCCGCGAAGAACAAAAAAAATCGCCAGGCATACAACAATGAAGTGCACTACTCACGCCAGTTCACAGACGTCCTTCTATTTAACAGCAGTTTTTCAGACGTAGGCAATGCAGGACCCACAAATCACACACTTCGGACAGGTTCATCCCTGGAACACCACTGGCAACTAAGGCCCAGGGGTGAATCACCGCATGGCTGCCATTGGCTGTTTTTAAGCAGACGCGCTTTCGACGCTAGCGCCAAGGTTCCCTTCAGTTACGGCCCTAGCAGGAGGGCGATAATTTGGCAAAATGGCGGCGCACACGACTGTTTACACTGTCATGGCAACAGGAACAGCAGCCATGCGGCGCCTCCTCACCCTGACGCTCTTTGTTTTTTCTTTTCGTTTTTATTATGACGACCCGTACCGCTCCCTCTACACCCTTCCCCATTGCCCGCGCGCCTTCACTGCTTTCTTTTTGTCTGTCCGCGGCACAAAGGCGCGGTTTTCTTTTTATATATATATATATATATATATACCGCGCGCGCGCTACCGCAGGCATTGTTTGCGAACTGGCGCGTGGTGCGCCGTGGGTTCTTTATGCGTTAGCACGTACGCAGTCTTGTCCATACTTTCAGTATGCCAGCATATGCCAGACCGTATAGACGAGGCAACCTAAAGTTTGCCCGCGCGGCACCAGCGCCGAATGCTCCCCTAGCGGAACGATGGAAGTTTAGAGGGTCGTCGCTGCGCTGGCGCGCGCCCGTGTTCTGTACGGCGGGAGCGCTCGTGCGCGTGGTTTTTGCGATGCCGAGTGCGACCTCATCAGCCAGGAAAGGTGGCACGCAATACTGATGTGTTGTCGATTGCCACAGCAGCCTCGAAAACTCGAAAGGTTCTACGCCGCCCGTGAAGTTCTACAGATTTCCTGCGATGTGGTACGAGAAGGACAGACGACAAGCATGGATAACTGCAGTGCGCGGCCGAGTCAAGTAAGTCTCATACTTTCGCATTCGTGTGTAATATCTTGAAAGCAGAAAAGTCATATGCCTGTTTTTAGTGCACGGCCGTTTGTTTAGTCGTGTCGCGTTGTTGAATTGTGGTGGAATCCGCCGTTTAGCGGTAAATGCATCCGTGATGCGCCGCTAAGCTCTACGACGCGTGCTCGATTCCCAGCCACGGCGGCCGCATTTCGAAAGGGGCAAAATGCAAGAACACCCTTGTTACCATGTGCTTTGATTTTTGTGCACGTTAAAGAACCCCCAGAGGTTAAAATTATTCCTGAGACTCCCCATTACAGCGGGCCTCATAATGATTTCGTGGTTTTGGCATGGTTTTGTCACTTAGAACCCCCGAATTTATTTGATTGCACTGTGCCTTCCCTCGCGATCGGCATGGACGAGCTCAAGAGAATTATTTCCCTTTTGCAAACGCTGCAACTTAAATTACTAGTTGTGCAGGCAACGAAAGAGGCCGCGCGCTACTTTTGTGTGGTAGCAGACCGTATTTAATGCAAGCCGCGGTCGTCGCGTGCGTCGGGAAGCGGCAGATCGGAAAGCAGCCGCTCGAGACGTGCGTGTTATGTTTGTTGTTTGCCCATGCTTTCTAAGTATCTAAGTGTGCAAGTATCATAACTTGTAGTGGTACCACTCTTGTAGAATAATATATGCGCACAATCACAAGAACGTTACCTTTGCAAACATATTATTGGGAGTAATTTAATCCCCACAACAAATAGGCACACATACTGTTTCATTTATATGCGATGCAGATGGAAGCGGCGCCAAACAGACCAATGGCAATCACAACAGTCTTCTCAGCAGTCAGCACCACCGGGACATGTGCTTTCGTACTTCAGCGACGCAGCTCTTGAGCAGCAGCAAGATTCGTGTGAAACAGACTCCAGAACATGCCTTTGTGAAGTGATCGAACCGTCAAGAAGCAGCCCAATGGATCTGCAGTGATCGAGTAGTATGACAACAGAAGTTCCTGCTGCCAGTGTGACTTATGGTGTAATTGAAATAAAAGTGGCTAAATTTCTGAACATGGTGCGTACCTCTAACTCGACGTCGTCTACGATCTTGTCGGACACCTGTGACACGCACTTGGCTTTCACTCTCACATCACCGTCCACAATTTGTTCAACGCCGTACACGTTCGGAAGCAGACGATCCCCTATCGTGAGGTTGCCGCCATGAAAAAAATCTGTCGGCGTCGGCAACCTTCTTGAAACCGCACGGCAATCTTTGCATCGCTGTTGCGCTAGCAGGCGATCTGCCGCCGTCGAAAACGGAGCGCCGTGAGAACGAGCAGCGAAGAAAAGCGCGGACGGCACAACGTAAACGAAGCGGAGACTGCGCCACGACGCGACCGCGCTGCTTGGCGTTTCCACATTGGGGCGCTGTCAGGAGAGGCGCAGTAGCGCCGCCTGGCCATGGTTTTCTCGTCTATATAAATTCCACTTCCAACACAACAGATCTTTGGCCTCGTTTTATTGACTTCCGTTTCCGAAAACAAATATTTTCTCATAACTTGGTATGATACACGCTCACAAAAAAAAAGTGAAAAATGCATGACCTGTACATGACTGCTAAACAACACAAAAGTTAACAGACAGTAAAAAAAAAAAAACTCAGGAAAACGCGGAAGCCGTTTCATGTACACACATAAGATATTATTACGATATCATCGAGCGATGCTCTAGGGACGAGCCGCCGCGAGAACGATGACGAAGTGGGTCTGTGCCCTTGGCGCGAGCGAGTGTCAGCCTGGCGGTCTGGCTCAAGTGTAACTAGCTTGTATATAGCCTCTTTCATCTGTGTATTTCCACACGTAACAATATTTTTATATAATGCCATAAAGACCAAAGTGTAGAAGAGCTTCTGATATGCACACTGAGAGCTTCTGATATACTCACTGAGATATTGCACAAAACAGGACGACACGTATGACATATTCGTGACAACTAGACAAAGAGAAAATTCACTGGTAATAGCAAAACCAATGACATGCAAAATACCTAAAAGATAGTAAAATGCTAAGATTGTTTTATTGACAGCCATACAAAAAAAAACAAGAGCTTATTTTAAACCTGCACAAATGTATATTAAATGCGTGGCATGTTAATTACTACTGAAGAAAATGAAAAAGACATCGCAGGACAAAAACAACATTGTGCTAAAAGATTGGAGGATGCTTAAGCTTCGCCTTCAAGAGTGCAACGCGATAGCGTTATCGCATCCCATTCGCACCGCCCACTCATTCGCTCGGCATGCTCTTGGCGAGACGAATGGGAGAAACGGGCGAGTGGCACGCCACCTGTCGGGGCAGCGCCGTACATTGCAAGGAGGGGGTCTTCTGTGTTTGCCCCAAGATGGCTCTGCGTGTGCGCCAAGCGCAGAAGAAATGTAGCGGAAACGTACTTCGCTACTCGTTTAACTGGGACATCTGTAATTCACATGCTCATAATTACCCATATACACACAAGAAGTTAAATAGAGCGCAGACATTGACCCTCAGATTACTGCAAACAGGCTCGTATCTCAGCCCGGCTTTATTCCACAAACCTTATCCCGACACCTATGCCACTAGTTCTTGCAGGCACTGCAATGACATCGCTAGTCTAGACCATATGCTCTGGCGTTGCGCCTCGTTGTGAGGCACGGAACAAATCAATGAGGACATGTGGCTCTCCGCTATCAAGAACCCCGATGCCGGGGCGCAACTATGGGCTGTTCAGAGGGCCCACAATGCGGCGGTCGGTCATGACCTGACTGTCCCAACGTGGGAGCGGCCCGCAGCGCGCTGAGTCGTGTACCTCAGGACCTTCATTAAAGTTTTGCATCCGTCCAACCGCAGTATAACTTTCTACGGCACGTTTCTTAGGCGGCACCGCGTTCACTAGAGGCGCTTTTGTCTCGCTTTGAACCATCGAACTCATGGCTGAGTGCCTGTATATTGAAACCGTGGTTGCAAAGCAATGGAATTTTTGTACCTTGGTCTGTAAATTGCCTTATATGCAAAAAACCGGAGACGATTGAGCATATCTTTCTGGACTACCATGCATGACGCAGTGTTCTTGTGGGATATTCTAAAAGGCCACTTTAAAAAGGAATTGCCGTTAAGTGCTTTCGGGATACGCTTCCTGCCATGCGCAGAACCAGATGGAGTGCCTGTCGATCTGTTAACGCTTCTGCGCATGCATAGCGTGTGGCGAACGCGTATGGATATTAGACATTAGCGCATTGTTCAGGCCCCAGCACATGAATACTTCATTGAAAGCGTGCTACATACACACGAATTTTTCTACGCACAGAGTGATCCTCCTGATTGTCTAAGTGATTTGGACAAAGTGACTAGCCTACATCGCTCTTATCACACCACACTGGTCCGGCGTTGACTAGTTGTTTTTCATGGCCATGTAATATTCACATTCTACTGTTTTTGCTCATAAACTCATGGCTGAGTGGTAGCGTCTCCGTTTCACACTCCGAAGACCCTGGTTCGATTCCCACCCAGCCCATCTTGTAAGTTGTTTTTATTTATGAATTGCCTTCCGGGATTTTTCACTCATGGCAGCCGACGCCGACGACACCGGCTTTTCTGCGACACGAGCTCCTTAACGCTGTCGCGTTAAAACGGAAATCCACATTATCTTGCACTTGGCCACAACTTGAGTAACGCTGGCAAGGGTCAGCAGAAGGTGGCTTTTGTAGCAGCACATAGAAAACATTCAGAGAAAGGCGCATTCTTCAATCAAAGACCAGGTGAAATAGGCCAACAACATGACTTTTATTTCACCACGAATGCAATGCTTAGCAGTGAAATTACGCCACTTGAGGCACCAAGTCATACTTACCGGGCAATGCTTTGTGTTATAAACACGAACTGCAAAAATCTGCATGTAGGGCATTTGCAATATTCATGCTTTCCAGAAAAAAAATCCCATCATACCTACACATGAAGGTCGTTCGCGCATTTTTCTCATCGGCACTTGCTGAGATAATATATAAACACGAACATCCAAAATCAAGAAAGGGGCTGACAGGTGGAATAACACACTGTGGTATAAAGGTCATACACAGGGATAAGGTGCCTCAGAAAGTCTGGCCAACGTTTCGATAGGAACGTTGCCTACTTCCCTTTACAACCAGCCGCCACCGACAACAACCGCACGTGACGTCACTATGCTAAGCCTTTAAAACTAACATACCGAGGATGACGAGGCCGCCTTTGACGAAAATAGGTCCTCCTATCGAAACGTTGGCCAGCCTTTCTGGGGCACCTTATCCCTGCTTATAACCTTTATAAACACGAACAGTAATTTTTCAGCTGTTAGTACACTTGTAGTACGGTGACACGCAGAAAAAGCACTGAGGGCGGAATGGAAAACTGGGTGATTTACTGTAGTTGCAGAATGAGACTTGGCACAGAAAAACAAGTCATAGACAAGGTGACGATGAGGAGGAACATCTATTTGTCAGCTTTCCCCACCGGTAAAAGGGAAGTGTAGCACAATCAAGGCGCAACGACGTCCGGAGACTCATGGAGCACACATATGCACAGGGCCGTGATTGTGTACATGCGCCTTATATGCTTGGCTGTGCGCGCTCACCCGTTGTCTTTAGGCACCCGAAAGAACCTTGCAAGACTTGTTTTTGAGGTATTCGTGCACCTGCACCATGGACAAGCGGTGGGAGTCGTGGAACGGGTGAAACATCGCGCATCACAAACACGCAGCTATCGAGGACCACGAAACTCATGAAACTGCCCACGCCAGTCAACGCACAGCAGCGCACGCTTCCCGATAACAGCAGATAACGAAACATGAAACTTCATGCAGCAGGCTAAGCTGGCGCCGGGCCGGAGGGCGCGCACGGAGACAGTCGAAACTGAGGTCGTATAGAGGAAGGGCAAGGGGAGAGGAGTTGAGAGGAGAGGCGAAAAGGCACGGCCTCCTGGATCGGCGCGTACCCACGCGCGCCGATCTAGGAGGCTGTGCAAGGGAGAGAGGCAAAGAATAAACAATGTTATTGGATAACTGCAGCTTTGGAGAGGCGTCCTCATTTCAGAATGCCTTGAGCTCGGGCCGAGTCCTGGGCCCTCGCAATCAGCCGTTGCTGATCCTCGAGCTCGGAGCTGGCCAAGGCTCTCTCTCAAAACTCGTTGGTGTGGTAAGGGTTCGGGGGATTTAATCGTGCTGCTCTGCAACCCCCTGCTATGTGCCTGGGGGACCCGGGCTCTGCGCAGGAGCGGCATTGCGGAAAGAATTGTGTAGGGGCTATGAGGTGATTTCTGGTTGGGTGGGGGAATGTATTAACCTGTAGAGCTCAGAGGAATCGCCCCCGCTCTCTAGGTAGTGACTTGTGTGGGGGTGCATATCTTCTGCGGGTTAGCTTGTAGTGTTGTGTGATGTCTTGGTACGAGATTAGAGCGTGCATGCGCTCGGGTTCATATTCCTCGGCGTCGGCTCGGTGGGTCAAATCTCGAGCCACGTGGTTGGCGACCTCGTTGCCAGGAATGCCGTGATGAGCTGGCACCCAGATGATCATGACTGATCTCGTTGGCGGCTTTTGATTGATGATCTGGAGCGTAGTGGTATAAATTCTTCCGCTAGCAAAGTTGCGGCACGCCTGTTGTGAGTCGGTCACTATGACTTCAATCTCTATTTGGGAGAGCGCGAGCGCTATGGCCACTTCCTCGGCTTGGAGGGTACTGTTTCGGTTGAGCGAAATGCTGCTCCGGTGTACTTTGTTGACGACTACGGTGGCCGTTGTGGCTGCGAGCTGAATTGCTTTCCCGCGCTCCTGATGGATGGCTCCAATTACCTCTGCCACCAAAGCGGCGGAGTGGCGGAGTTTTCGAGGCCGGACTAAGAAGCTGCCCAGCAGCTGTCACCTTTGTTTCATGCTTAGCGCTTGCGTGACTTTGAGCCTCCGAAATGCAAAAAGAAAAGAAATAAATAAAACCGAAGCCAGTATCGTAATCCTACACTTGATTGCTTCGACAGTACGTGTACGGTGGCACCGCGCCTTGTCGCCAATCTGCAAGTCGTTGCTTCAAAAAAGAGCTCGGCCAAGACGCCATGCAAAGTCATCCTTCGGTTCCACTGGCCACGAACGAAAACGGTGACCAAGAACGACAAGTAATCACTGTCACCTGTCACCCCGCATTCTTGTCAGACGGAGCGTCATACGCAACAGCTGCGTGACACTAGGGAGAGGCCTCATAGCGGGTGCCGCCATCTCGCATGCGTAATTAGACGGCTTGGAGTGAAATTTCAGACGTGCATATCTCGGGACACAGGCGCGTTACTAAAACTGTACAAAATGCGATAGTCACCAAATGGCACCGCCTCTGAGTTTTCAATATAAATATACCTCCTAACTGCAGTAAATAAGAAGTTAATTACCGAATTTAATTAAATACTGAGATTGCGACGACAATTACCCTCACAGTTTGCGACCGCCTGGCCGCATAACCTAGAAGAAAAATGGCTTCGGTGTACTCATCTTCGCGTTCTATTAAAAAACTCGGAAAGTCTAACTTTGAACACTCTCTCTCTCTCTCTCTCTCTCTCTCTCTCTCTATATATATATATATATATATATATATATACATATATATATATATATATATATATATATATATATATATATATATATATATATATATATATATATATATATATACCCACAACCTTCGCATGCGAAGGTTGTCGCATGCTGTCGCAAGCTGTTCGCATGCGAAGGTTGTCGGTTCGGTTCCCACCTGCGCCAAGTAGTTTTTTCATCCACTTTAATTTCCCTTAATTTCGATGGGGGCGAAATGCGAAAACACCCGTGTACTTAGATTTAGGTGCACGTTAAAGAACCCCAGGTGGTCGAAATTTCCGGAGTCCTCCACTACGGCGTGCCTCATAATCAGAAAGTGGTTTTGGCACGTAAAACCCCATAATTATTAATTTCCCTTAATTTATCGTTCCTTTATTTCATTTATATATGCACAAGTAATTTCCCCTATGTTGTCCGTGGTGTCAGTGTTTGTTGGCTTCTTATGATATGACTAATAAAAATTGGGCCCCTCGGTTAACCCCCTTTCTTCTCGTTTACTACTAAGCTAAAAAAGATATGATAGCAACACTCCTGTCAAACCAAATGTCTTCGCCACAGTACTACAACACAGGTAGCGGTGCACCCTTTACAGGAGTACACGCCTGCCAGACGTGCAGCAGGATAACTAAATGAGTTCTAAGCAAATAAATTTGTTTGGCTGGTGAACCTTTCCATTGACCAGGTAATGTTCATGCTGGGAAAATTATGAAGCTTTTTTCAAGTATCTTGAAGGGCCGTAGCTTACACTCTCAAGGGCCATGATGACTGCTGTGATGCTACACAATTTTCACACCACTCTTGCAAATATTTTGCTTCATCCAGAAAATTAACATTGTTAATGGCGATATAAATTTATTGGGAAAAACATAATTATCCAATAAATGTTACTTTACAGTTAACGTTATATTGCTAATACCAACAAAACAATTAGCAAAGCAACGTTTATTGAAGAAGGCAAAATACAATGCGTCCAAGCTAAGGCCAGCCAAGCTGTTTAAAAGTGGGGCCCCGATATGCGTCGACGTGACCAACAGTGTTTTGTTAGCAGTCCCCTTGCACACACTGTTGAATTTTATTGCGATAGCAATTATATGGACACTCCAGGCGCATTTCTGCCGTCGGCGTCGTCGTGAGGTTTCGCATAAAGTCCAACGGCGACAAACTCGTCGCCGCGCGCAGTATGCTGTATGTGCGAGTGAAAGCTTGCGAGGGTGAGCCAGCTCAGTCTCACGCACGGAAGATAGGAAAGCGGGAAGGAAGCATGCTGTTTTTCGTCACGCGCAAGGATCCGGGGGGAGGGTAGTGAAGGGAGGCGCGTTCTACTCGTGGCCGCTGCATGTTGAAAGCTATCCGCGACAGGGACAGAGTCCACCGCGCTGTGTTTTCGCGACTTGGTTCGCGTTGATGTGAGGCGCAGCACGAAGGTCAAGTCGCTCGCTGCTGCTGCCGCGCTTCCTCACCCCAGCGTTTTAACAGAGTTCCCGCGCTCATCGAGTCACATGATATTTATGATATGTGTCCGTGTTTGCTTGTGCGCGCATGACACTATGCTTATTAATTTAGTTAGTATGCCTATCTTTAACAGTTTATATCGCTGATAAAACTACTATCCTTCGTGTAGCTAGCTGTCCACTAATTTTCTATCGCTGTCGACGCTTCGTCTTTCGGGCGAAACAGCGACTTTTTTTTTAGATGCAGCCTTGTTGGTTGGGCTCCCGGCGTATTCTTGCGTTCCTTCTGCACTTCGACGCGGCTACACTGCACTGTTGGACTACGGTAAGATGAGAAATTTTGTTTCACAGTCTGCGACTAACTTCAAGGACTTTCGGCTTACGGCACGTACCGAGACTTGCGACGCAGTTGGCGAAAGACAGTTTAATGGGAAATGTTTGCGACGCTTTTCATGGGCCCCAACATTATTGTCTTTGTATGGCAGTCCACTAATTTGCTATCGCAATCGATGCTTCGCCTTTCGGGCGAAACTGGCACTTTTTTTTGCTATCATTTAATAGCTAATTAGTCAAAATTATTTGCTTAATTTATACTTGCTTGGATGATTGCGTAACCTCGTATGTCAAATTGTAGATCGCATTCAAAAAGATCATATTCAACTGTTTCAAACTCTTTATTTTTCTCACTTATTTCTTCCATATTTCAAAAGTGTCGCAAAATGTCAGAATGAGTACGAAGTGAAGACGGCCCCACGCTCTTCGCACGCCGATAGCAGCGCTCTTAAAATGAGGTTTCAATGAACCAACACTGTTCTATGGCGGACTTAGTGACCGCGAAAAAGTGACAAGGCACCGGAGTAGCTGTTGGCTGCAACTAGTGGAAAAACGCTGCGGTTTGCTTTCTCAATTTTTTTTTTCTTAGCTTCAGTCGTATTTTTAATCGACGCCTTAAGCCGGCGCGCAATGCTGAAGCAAACAGCATGACCCGGCTACTAGCTCGCAGTACTAGCCGACAGCTACATCGTCACCATGTCACTTTTTCGCGGCCACCAAGTCGGCCATTGAGCGATTATTTGAAACCCCTTTCGCACTCGCATTCTCTTTCGCGTTTTGCGCTACAACTTTAAAGAGCGGATAACATAACTAGTGAAACCGTAGCGAGCATTATGCGGGTAATTATAAATTTAAACAACAACTTTTGACTAATTAGCTAATTAATAGTAACAGAAAAAAATTCACCAGTGCGCGCAAGGCGCTTGCTAACGAAACACCGTTGGTCCCATCGTCCTGTAGCCGCTGGCTTTTTTTTTTTTTAACAGCTTGGCCCGCGTTAGCGAAGACACGTGGTATACGTAAAACTGGTGCTCGTCGCAGCTCACGTAGCCTTTTATGTCGCGATGTCGCCGTCATGCTGTGCAGGGCGAGATGCCACATGCACGGAGGAAAGCGCGGCCCGTGCGCCGTGCTTGCTGGAGGTCACGTGATCTGCGTCGTTTGCCTGAGCAGGCTTGCGAGGGCGAGCCGAGAAGGTTCGCGGCTTCCCGCGTGCTCTGTATTGCAGGTCACGTGATCTGCTGACTTTCGGAGGCATGAGGACGGCGCGAAACCACCTCTTTGGTACAAACACACGCGCTAATCGCCAGGCCAGCGTCGGGACGGTCGCGGTGAACTCTGTCCTTGCTTGTCCTTGGGCGCACTACCCGGCCGTTTGCATAAACAATTCATATTGTCTATGAAATGACGAGGCATCGCTGGCAATGCTTCACCCTCCAAGCGAAATCACGTATTTCTTCAATTAGGAATTGCACTACAAAGGTAACACACTACACGCCCTGTGTTATATATTTCGTATTTTCAGAGCAGAAAACAAGGCTTTCATGTTTACTTAACAGCCAACACCCTTGTTCTTTCTTGGTCTAATAACTTCTGCTCAGAACTAAAAATTGTTGACGGTACAAATGATAGCAGATAAAGGTTACTTACCAATATCTCATGCAGTGCCGAAAACAGCACAAAGATGTGGTCGACAGATTTGTTTGATAGTTGCGCCTCGTGTTGTTTGATAAGTGTGCATTACAAGAGCATTTTCTAAATGTGCCTTATATAAAAAAATTACATTATGGGGTTTTAAGTGTCAAAACCACGATCTGATCATGTGGCACGCCGTAGTGGGGCACTCTGGAATAATTTTGATCACCTAGGGTTCTTGAACGTGCACTTAAATCAAAGTACACGGGTGTTTTTTTTTTTGCATTTCGCCCCCATTGAAATGCGGCCGCCATGGCCGGGATTTGATCCCGTGACCTCGAGCTTTGCAGGTCTTATTTGAAATGGAAAAGCATTAGGCAGCTTACACAGTTGGCCACACAAAATGGCGACTTTGTTAGTTTAAGTCAGACGGTTTATAGGAGCAGTAAACAATTTGAAACTTTCAAGGTATTGGAAATGAATATATATATATATATATATATATATATATATATATATATATTGCAAGCTTTCTTTGCTCCCAGAAATGTGCGGGCCAACCAGTCATAGGCGACTTCTTATGTCCATCAGCTGGAAGCAATGGCAGGTCCAGGTGGGGGGCCCTGCCACCACACTTCACGCACCAGCTACTACAAGAAAGTGGCACAAAGAACGTGGATTTCTCATGGTTATGCAAAATGTGCAACCTTTACATGTGAGACCTTTACATTTGAAACCTTTGGACTATGAATCAAGAAGGGATGTCCACTCCTTGAAAAAATTAGTGCAGCTTGCATTATCTTGTGAAACGACCTAGTCTACCCAATGAGTGAAATGTCATAGAGTGAAAGCGCTCAGTGGTTAGTCTTATCAAACCAGGTAAACCCACATAAAAAGCTGTCAGCAATTTGAGTCTTGTGTTATTGACCTCAATGCATTGTAGTCTTCTCAAACCGAAAAGGACAATATTTTTACTCAAGCCAGACTGGATTACAACCAGGTCTTGAACTTATGAAAGTTACTTGTTTGCTTTCTCACAGACTCGCAAGTCCAAGGGCTCTGGCAATGCTTCACCCTCCAAGCGAAATCACGTTACCATGTCAGTTTCTTAGCTGCAAATCCTTGCTGATATGAGCCTCATGATACCTGTTATTGCTGATTGTGTGGGGTTACCATACTTACCTGTGTATCATAACAACTATAACAATGTCTCTTGCCCCCCCCCCCTTTAAACCTGCCTGCAGGCACCTTTGTGCTTGTGAAATGAGGTTGGTGTGCTTCTTGGCCAAAAGTGCACTTTCTTTTTTGACTAGTTGCCTGCTGCAGTACCCACTTTTACACAGTGGCAATTGGAAGAGGTGCCACTTGCTCTACCACTGAACACTCACATCCTAACAAAATATAAGCATGCATGAAGGACGCAACACAGGTACAAGTAAAACACTGTTAAAAACACTCTCTTCTTTATTTTAACAAAACTGATAGGCTCTTCTGTCATGGTGTCAAGTAAAAATATACAACTAGGTCAACAACAGATAAGTACAACCAGTTTGTACTGTGCACACATGGTAAATAGAGCTTTCTGTCTGCAAGTTTACCTATTAACCTACCGTGTATTGCTTGAATGAAATTTTTGTATCAGATAGATAACAATGCGTGCATTCAAACATGGTGTACACAGGCCACAGTTGCTAGAAGCAAGAGCAAAATGTATTCAATGCAGCTAATCAGAATGTTCCCATTGACATCTTTTTTTCCTTCATGTACAAATGTAATATCTACTGCTTTTTCACGTGCCCCTTGCGCCTATGGCTCGCAGTTTCATTGGCAATTAAAAAGTTCATTTTGTTGCTGCAAACTGTTATGAGTCTGTACTACACACTACTATTACTCTCACTGCAGTCAAGGTGCTGCACTAAATGTTGGCACTAGTGAGTCGATATACACACTATCAAGTAATATATCTCTGGCAAAACCATTTATGCAAAAAAAAGAAAGAAGGTTCAGGTAAGAAGCAATAAACATGCACCAGGTCTCTCACACACTGTTTAACTTGAAATAGAAAAATCACACAATCAATCACTAAATGGGTACACAAAGAGGAAACGATACACTTTTGAATAGGCAGTGCACACCCTTTTGCCACAGCATCTCAGCTAGGATGCCACTTGAAGGAACATTGTCTTTGACCAAGCTAATCTCTAAGGAAACATTCGAGTGGAGGCTAAAACCCTCTTTGTTTGGGCAAGTAAAATGACTTAAAAAATAAAGGCGACCCTTACAGGTGAGAAGGTCTCGTCACAAAAGAAAAGCTGTGAGATTTATGCATGACTCTGACAAACTAAACCTCAGAGCAACGGAAATGCCACAAACCACTGATCACGAAAAGACACTAGAGCAACTACACCAAACAACACCTGTGGCCGACAGAGGTACTATGAGCCATCTGTTGTAAGAAGATGCGAAAATAATTAACACAATTTCTCACTACATTTGCTGGGCATCCAGAACACTAAATAACCACAAGTTCTAGACAACTATGACCAGCCTATAAGTGCTGTTTCAGAAATACTAAGGTAGTGAACAACAACTGCTGCCGCAATTTTACAAAGGAAAGCACCAAAGGGAGACCTCGGTAAAGACAAATGGACGGTGAAGCTGTACAAATTACATTGGCAAGTACAGACCTTCCAGCTTGGTAAAAAATAATAGATCCATGCTACAGGTCCAATGACTCGT
Source organism: Dermacentor albipictus (assembly GCF_038994185.2). NCBI lineage: Eukaryota > Metazoa > Arthropoda > Arachnida > Ixodida > Ixodidae > Dermacentor > Dermacentor albipictus. Next base: position 325,975,807 of record NC_091821.1, on the reverse strand, counting down.
CTGCAGCTTTTCAGCCTTTCATCATAGCTTTAATGCTTCCTTGAACATTTTACACATCATCACCTTACTCACACGTCAGCCACATTTAGTGCCAACTAGGCCGAAGCAGACACTGTGAGAGCTATGCTTATGTCAACTGATAAAAGGATATGCAAGTTTACTTCAGTCCCTCATCGACATGTGAGCCACATTTCAGGCAAGCTAGGACAAAGCCGACACTCTGAGGGCTATGCTTACGTCAACAGATAAAAGGATATGCAAGTTTACATAGCTGCAGAAAAGAGTTAACATGGGCATTTTTAATGTGCCCTGCAACACATATTGAACAAGGCAGACTATTTAGACCAGCCCACTCACCATATAATGTCATCGACAGCCAGCTCAACTACTTAGCATCCACATGCTGCAGAAAACACACAATGCCGAAAAGGTAGCTTGTTCTCTCTCACCGCTGTTTGAAATTCCCTGTCATAATTCAGGTCAAGTGAGATAAACTGGTACAAAATAGTTACTAGTTAGATCCCTCCTGACAATAGAAGAAACAACTGGGGCAGATACTTCAAACACTTGAAAAAGGGTCAAAGCAGCAAGCAAAAGAACAAAGTGTGCACCTATAGCTAATTGTAACTGAATGAAGCATGCAAGATAGAAAAGGAACTAAGAGTACACCATGATGACGTGTCACTGGGCAAACCATTGCTCTCACTAGCAGAGATTTGCAGCATCTAACATTCTGGAAGGCTTAGAAGGAGAGGAAAAGCCCTGAAGCCATGGTGAGCAAAGACATTATGCAACTCATTGCTTTGCTGATACAAAACAAAGGGGAAAAAATTATTTCAAGAGGAAGTCTGCAATACGACTGCCCTTTTATACCAAAGACATTGCATAATGAAGTTAAAATGTATTGCAGAGCCCTTTTCTGACTAAAATTCCCATAAAGTGAATTCAAGATATTGCAGAGCCTGAATTAAAGGTATGGTAAAAATCCGAAGTATTTGCAATCAATGAAACATGAAGGATTACATCCTAAATTACAGAGAACAGCAACGGCATTCTAGTTCCTAATTCCAAAAGCAGATCAACAGAAATAACAAGGAGCTTTGTGACAGACCTAAAAGAACATATTCCAAATAACTGAATAAGTGCAAGATGCTACACCGCAGGTAAGGATATTCTCTAAAATGAGTATTTGCTATGCTTCTAATGACAGGATAACACAGTGCTGTAGTGGTGAAATGAAATGCGAATGGGAAAGTGCAAGTTGAAAAGCAGAACACCTCCTATGAGTCATCACTTGAGAGTGCAATTTCGCACCACTCCAGTCATAAAAAGTGGTGTAGGCCCCGAAGCAAGCAAATAATTAGTCCTCATTTGTCGATGACGGCACTTTTCGACAAAACTAAAGCTCTAACAGCAATTTCACCATCCAGTAATGTGCTCTGAATTATTCAATAAGGACTGCACCCACAAAAGCGTTTTTGCATCAATGGCAAAAGGGGCCATGGAAGTCTTAGGCTTCGCACAGCCAAAGGTGGGGGACACAAACTGCTGGGCACACAAAAGAAAGCAGAAAGGTTTACAAAAGAACTTAATCAGAGCACAAAAGAATGCAAGCAGGGCACGGAGCTTTGGGTACGGAAAGACACTTGGAACTGTGATGAACAGCTTTGCACTTAAAGAGAGTTAGCTTGCTGTTCTCTGGTGGCTCTTTCTGTGTCTGCTGAGATGCTAAAAAGTGTCACCATGTAGGTGTCCTTTTTTTCTTGAAAGGGGCTATAGGATCACACATGCTATAATATTTTGAAGACTATGGAAATGTCATATACAGTCATTACGTTAGGTGGCAAAGTGTCTAGGCTTTTGAACCAAGAGATAAAGAGCAACAATGCAATTGCCTGCTGCTAAACTTTTTGACTTCTGCTTTGGACTGAACTTGATGCACTTATCACTTTCAGTCCTAAGGAATCAATGGGTGCTAAGAGCTATTCAAGGTGGTTGGTTTTTAATATAACCTATGTCATTTATGCAATCGTTAGGTATAAATGATATATGCAAAAACTCAGTGTATTCCACAAAACCAGTAGCTGCTCTTCGTTCAGACTATATTTGGCTAACCCCAAGTTGAAAGGAGTTACCCAAATCAGCTCAAATACCAAAAAGTGCCCTCAGCATGCGGGCATGCACAGTTCCACACATTTTTCAACCAGCTTCTTTGTAAACAGTAACATCTTCTTCCATAGTTTTGATGTCTCATTTTTTAAAGAAACAACACTTGACTGAGTAACCACTGTTCTGGGAAAGCCCAACAAAATCACAAGCAAGCTTTTACATCTTGCAACGCCTCTCAACTAGACTTAACACAAGGAATGGTCTGCATGGACTACTCTACTTACCCACCTCGGTAAAATTCCACGTGTAAGAGCACGTGCAATAGCTGTGCCCATATTAACACCTGAAAGTTAGCAACACTTAGCAAATAACATTGATGCAGCCATGCAAGCATTTTTGTTCTTTACAATGACTGACACCATCTTAGTCGATGGAAGCCGACACACAAGCAGCACCACTGACAACTTCACAAGTCCAGTAGTCAAGCAGTACTGTGACTAAAGTGCATCCGATAAAACTGTTTCTGCATGTAAGTCATAACATGCACTTCTTTGGCACGAGTGCACATGCCCCTGGCTCCTTCAAGCACGTTGACCACATGCTCTCAGTCACACTCCTTGCCAGTGCAGAAGCCCGCATTTTTTTTTCTTTGCTCCTGAGATAATAAATCACAGCCATTCCTCTCTTCCAGCACACGTACACCAGGAGGGCTGCTGCTCAACTACCATGGTGTCCTGTCACTCACTGAAGCCCATCACTCACCGTGGAAGGCAAATTCACAACCGCACGAAGTTCTGGCCGCCCTTCGTATGCTTTATGCTTCTGTTTCTGTTCTGACTACTCCAGGAGCCCAAATATTTTTCTCCTGAGACAAGAAATCACAGCTGTTTCTTTCCCGGCACATGCCACAAGAGCTGTTGCTTTGCTGCTGTCACGGTGCCGTCCCTGTCCAGCCCAAGACGCTGCGTAACCAGCGGACATGACGTACCACCAGCTCGTCTTGCCACTCGCCACAACCCGACACTCGATGCAGAAAAGCCTCCTCGGCTTCAGCCCAGTTACTGGCACCCCGAGCCTTTTTGGCCTGTGTCTCCCCGTTGGTGGCAGTCGGATGAAGATGCCAGAGACAGAAGCGTCGATGCATCCAGATAGCTTCGTGGCCAGGGAACGAGAGGCAGAGCTCCTCACACAGGGCCAGCTCCTTAGACAGCAGTGGAATGCTTCCCACACGGCGCAACAGGTACTGCCGGTAATGGAAGCCACTGCAGTCTGACACGTGACCACGGACCCACTCGCGTGTCAGTTGAATCTCAGATTCCAGCATCTGTGTGGATTGTTGAGAAATGCTCATATTAATCGTATGTCCTAGAACAAAGCTCATCCAGAGAAGGACGTGGCACTAGTGTCTATGTACTACATTCTTTCAGGAGCATTTCAACAAGTATGAAAATGGCAGGAACTAAATGTACCAGTGCTGTTTGGCTTGTGGCTTACTACACCCAATTTGACCATGGCTACGTGAATGTAACTAGTGAAAACAATATTACTACAACATAATGCTAAAGTGTCTTATATTGTGCTTTAAGAATAGAGGAGTGCAAATAGTACTTTTTGAGACCAAACAGAATACGAATCGAATAGTGCCAGAAGTGTTAGCGAATTTCTGTCATGACACTGCACATTATGATGCATGGTTTATGGAAGCATGTATGGAGCATTCCAAGCACAATAAAGGAGTCCCAGCAAAGAGACTTGAAGCAATCAACAGCAGCCAAACAAGGTAGGCCGTAGCCTGAAGCCAATATTTAAACAAAAGAACTTATGTTTGCCAGGATAACAAGCACTTTCCTTGGCAGGATTTATATACAATTGCTGACCGATAATTCAAACTAGACGGGGACCATTAACTTGTCCGAATTATCAAGAGTCTGAATTACCAGATTCCCAGAATATAAGTGACTTTATTCCACAAGTGGCCAAAAAAGGCCTGGAGTATTCTCGGATTGTCACTTTCGGAGATACCTTCAAATTCAGGACTAGCGCAAGATGCATTGGCGTCTGCGAGTGACAACTAGCTTGGCACTGTGCGTAGCACACTATCTTATCACAGTGTGGAAATTCTGCCACCTGTTCACACATTTGGTGCTAGTAGTGACATAAAATATCATGAAAATGAAAAGATAGTCCAAGAATACGGTCCAAGTTGGTCAACGCCGTGTTGCTGCGAACTTGGCCTAGACATTCCATGGCCGTGATTTTCTAGCAATGCCTTTTATGCTATTCCTTTTCAGACTTCTTGCACTTCATCAGTGGTAAGAGCGACGCTCTGCACAAGTTATCAACAGGATCAGCTGGTCGTGAACAGTGGATGACAAAGTGTCATAGAATAGAGTGGAATGCATCGCTACAATATCGCAGCATGTATGTCAAACATTGTCATGCTGTCACTACAGATAGACGAAAGTACAACGAATTCATGCAGCAAATTTTCATTGGTAGCTACTACATTGACTAGGCATCACTAGTTTCAGTTCCACAGAGTGCCAGCGACATAGCCAACGTCTATGCCAGTGGCTTCTCAAGACAAAAATATTGCTATTTTGCTTGACTCTATGTCTATATTGGCACATGGTCGTGTTGTCGGAGGCCGAATTAACGCACGACACTCTGTGGGAGTCCAAATTTTCGGTCATCCTTCAACATTAAGTCTAAGGGGCTAGTGGCAGTGCTCCGAGCCTGTCCGAATAATCGACCATGTCTGAATTTGGAATGCATCATGTAACCGCACAAAAACAAGGAACAAAGAAGGAACACACAGGACAGGCGCGGACAGGCCCTTGTTTTTGTGCGGTTACATGATGCATTCCAATAACGACCACCAACTAGCCCGCTTATCCATGTTAAACATGTCTGAATTATTGGTGTCTGAATAATCGATTGTTGGCTGTAGTACAGTAGCCAACGGATTTTTCGGACTCCAAAAATTCGGACTTGTTGGATATTCCAGACTTCATAAATGCACCGTCAGGGTTCCCACAGAACTAATGCATTTTCGACCTTTCGGACGAATTTCAGTGGCAAAGTTTGATTTTCCGGACTAAATTGCTCATTCCGAACCACAATACCTGATCTTGGAGACCGCCATGTTGGATATTATGCTGGCTTGGCTTCAAGTGACCCGCTCTATAGCCTTCAAGATTGGGACGCACACGCGAAGCCCAGGTCTTGGAGGCCACACCCGCTTTTTCTTGGCCGACAAAACGCCCCAGGGGACGGCACTTCCTTTTTTTTTCGGTCAGCACTATCGTCATAATCACTTGATGTGGGATCTGTTTTTTTTTTTCTTTCTTTCTTGCTTCTTTAAGTTTTGGTTGCTAGTTTGCACATGGTGTCCTGAGAGCCGGTGTGTCTCAGAGACATCACGTCTTTATGTGTGTTCGTGCGGCTTTGCATCTGTGTGATCGGCACACATTTGTGCAGCTTCACGTTTGTGTGATCAGTGCCACCTCCGGTGCCTTCGCGAGAGTTTAGTGGTGTGAAGAAACATGGCTCGTTTCTTCGACCTCCATGACAATCTCCGCCAACGGAGATCACCAAAGCGGTGATGCTCTTGTCAACTGTATACGGAGACGACGTCACTCTTGCGCAAAACTAAGCAAATCTGATTGCCTCCAAGCGATGCCCTGCCCTCAAAGGCAGTGCATTATTAGGGATTTTCTTAAGCCGCTCTAAGCCATATAAATTTCATTTTTCTGACTGTTCGATTTTTCTGACCATATTTTGGTCCCCGCAAGGTCCGGAATATCAGTCGGCTACTGTATACAGAGAGAAGAACAAATAAGCAGTTTGTTACAGTACAGAACACTCTCCTTGGCATATGTGGTCATCAGTTATTAAAACTGGATTTAGAAAAACAGTCTTGTGGGCCAGTTAGTGTGTAGCATTAAAAATAAATCAGAATGCACATCTACAGTCACTGTAAGGTGAGAAAAGCAGTATCTCATTATTTGGAATGCACATGGCATATCATGTCACTATTACAGATAAACCTCAATATAACAAACATCAATATAACGAAATTCTCTATATAACAATGTATTTAACTTTTTATAACTTATTGTCCATAGGACACCATGTATTTAGAACCTCAATGTAACGGAAACCTGTTTATGCGCAATTTCAGTGTAATTAAATTTCACTGCCTCCACCAAGGTACACCGAAATAATAAATGGAAACATTTGCAGCTGCTGATGGTGAAATGATTGAATTACAAGTGCTTGCTGGCAAATGCACCTTTCAAATCGCATTCCACGAGACCAAGAGCAACCACCGAAGCGGAAGAGCTTCATGTTCCATACTGTCACAAGAGGAAAGGCAAGAGAAGTCCACTGGCACCCAACGGCACCGTTAATGAAGCGGCAACAACAACCAACATCATTCACATCGTCTTCTAACCACCACCAGTTCAAAAATGGGGGCCCAATCTGATGATTATTACCTGCTAGATCTCACCACAAACCACATCTGTGATAGCTGTCCCATTTGGCTGGGGTACCGCTGAGGTCCCACTGAGGTCCCGCTGCGGTCTCGCTGCTTGCAACTTTGGCAGTTCTTTCCTCAACACCTACCATACGAGGTCTGTGAGACTTCCATTTTCTTTTCTTGCCACACGGGAGCAGGCGGTAGCTGTGAGATGCTCATATTGTGACTACTGCTGCCGAAGCATCCTCTCCATGGTTGATGCCTCATGAAGGAACTCCCCTACAGTGGCAGGAGGAGGATCACGCACAAGGCTGGCAAACAGTTGCTCTTTGACTCCATGCATCAAGAGCCGCACCTTCTTCTCCTCAGACATGCAGGAATCCACTTGCCAAAATAGCCAAGACATTTCTTCAACGAACATAGCAACACCCTCGTTTGGCCTCTGATTTCGTGGCACGAGGACTTGCTCGGCTTGTTCTTTCCTTTCAGAGCTGCTGTAGGTGTCGTGAAACTGTTGCCGATATTTCTGCCAATTCATCAGAGAAGACTCGTGGTTCACATACCATATGTATGCTGAATCCTTGAGTGCAAAGTAGGCATACCGGATCTTCTTCGTGTCGTCCCAATTGTTGAAGCTGGCGACTCATTCGAAGTCACCCAACCAATCTTCAACATCCTTGAATGTGTCACTGTAGAAAGATCGAGTGTGCATGGTGCAAATGCAATCAACAAGACAGAAGCAGTTTGGGTCTCTTGCATCTGGCCTGCCATAGCGGTGGACATTTTCTTGATAGGCTTGCCAGCAGATCGAACTCAGGCAGCCTTTGCAGGCGATGACTTCTTCGGGCGACTTGGAATGAGACTGCTGGTGGCATCTGCAGCTTTGGATCCAGATTGCCTAGGGTGCCGCCTAGGTCTACCCCACACCTCCAATAAGGAAGCCAAGTCGTAGCCACGCAGCAATAACAAAACCAAAACTTCTAGCCCAAATTTCTGACTTAAATTTTTGTTTGGATCTGCCTATAGTACGAGGCGAAAATTTGGGATGCTAATAATAGGAAAAAGGAAATCGTATTATACGTGGATTTTTACGGTAATTATTTATTTGCCTGAAAGTACTGCAGCAGCTTCTTATTGGCAGCCGCGTGCTTAAACATGGAGTCCTCAACATAGTCTAAGAAATCCACAAGTGATAAGCTGGTAGCGATGTAGAAGGGAAAAAACAGCTACAGCCTCAGTTGAAGTCGGGAGCGGGGAACATCAGCGCTTGTGGGGTCAACCTCGGCACCGTCTTTGTTTGGCCGCTACTTCTGCTGTGGTCTCCCCGTCCGTCACTCGAAGCATTTTGAAGCAGTGTCAATAACAAAGTATGAAGTGGCGTCTGCCAAGGCCTCTATAAGTGATACCAGTGAACGTGTGCTGTCACACGTCTTTGCAGATGTAAACCTCGCCTGGCTAGTTCAACAATGTCATTGACATTGTCGAACTAGCCAGGTTGCCACGTGTGTATGCTGCTACGTTCAAATGGCACCCTCAGCGCGATCGATGTGTGCAGCTGTAGTGCGCAGCAGTCAGGGACGCCCATCTCGCCACCACTATCTTCGAGGGTGTTGCGGGAAAGCTCACCACCTGTCAACAGAGCGCACGTGGTCTAGGGTGGCAGAGTTCGATATATGCATTTTACGTCCGACCCCGTTGAAAATTAAAAAAATTAAATATACATGTGATTTTCCAGGTGATACAGAAAGTGTTCAAAATATGCAATAATTGGATATATCTGTGTTGTATTTATCGAGGTTTGACTATATTTTATCGTTAGAAACATCACAAGGGATGCAAGCACTGCAAAGTTTCAGGATTCTGAGTTTTTTCTCACAATTGACAACTTTCTGTTCATTCTTAGCTCACACAATAATGGCTGGCTGAGTTCAGTTTTAATGTCATTTAACCAAAGACTTCATTGATAATAGAAGAGCATCATGATGCAAAGACAGAGACATGGCATGAGCAGGCACTGCACTAGGTCTCTAATGGTATGTGAGAACTACAAAACATGAACAGTGCACAATACTGCAAAAGTATAATGCAGGAAAATGTGTTCATGCATCACATAGACTCACAAAACCAAAAAAATGCAAGATAACAAACATGATACCGTATTTACTCGTATAATGCTCACACTCACATAATGAAAATTCCATCACTATGGGTGACAATCAAAAATGTGACCTCAATTCAATACACAGCAGCACAACATCACAACCATTAAGTCACTGCAATGCACTGATTATAACTGTTTTCACTGTATTTTCTTTATGGTACTGTATTTCAGAGTTACCACGTAAATTTTACAGTTCACACAAAGCTTTACTGGAACAGGAACCACTGTACTCTTAACGTTAATGGGTAATGACCAGTAAAGCTGAGCACAGTCGTTCCAAAGGCACAACTGTGTCTTTATCCCAAGAATCATTGACTGCTATCTTATGCTTGAATTTGTTCACTCTCACTAATAGGAAAATCATCAACTCACAAGAGGGTTGCCATGAACAAAGGTATCCATAAGCCATATCCTGTACGTCCAGGCATAGTAGTTGCACCTGTACTTTTCGGCAGCCAGGAGGCACACCTTGAGCTCCTCTTGTAGAATGTTGTTGGCGCGGTCAGTGGTGTAGCTTCGTAGGTTATGTTGCATAAGCCATCGCCTGGAACAGTCATGTGCAAAGAGTCGAAGAGTTAGCTCAGCCGTACTCATTGCACAACAGACAATGGGCGAAATTCAAGATGCAAGCTTCCCTACTGAAGAGGAGACATCATGCAAAAGCTTGAAAAAAAGCAACGAGCTGGAGTTCTAAGTGTCAAGAGCAAAAAAAGGGAGTACCACACAACACGGTTGCTGTTCCAGTTATACTGATACATGCCATTTCGCAGCATCTTTTGGAGCAGCCAAAAATTCATTTTGGAGCAGTACAGTGGACTTTCGGAGCAGGTTTATCAAAGTGATTGCAAGCTATATTATATGGAGCTCTTACAGTGGGCAAGCCATGTGAAGATAGTAAGGGGTCACTGGTTTATAAACTCAATACAAACACAAACAATGACCCCCCCCTCAGCCCCCCCCCCCCCCTTCATCAATGTCCTTGCTATGGACTGCGACGAAGCGGGGGCACCTAAGATGCATCTAAAAAGCCATTAGAAAAGCACAGAAGCAGTTGGAAGTGTTCCATGCAGACTTTGGAGGCGTTCTGATAACCTTCACTGTGATCTCAGTGCTATAAATGTATCATTTAAGACAGAGCACTCTGTAAATAGGGATGCTGATAATACAGCAGAGCCTAATGTGTAGGTGCACTCTCCTCCTTTAGCTTTCTAAATAAAATTGACTTTCTTTTTTGTTTGTTGTCGCAACGCTATTACCTACAGATTATAAAAGCCCTCTAAACATCGGTAATTTTAATAAAACCATTGCTATCTACACAAATAGTTGTGCGCATATGTAGTTTGTCTTGGCATGCGCAACTTTTGCAATCGAATATAGCTGGCTAAAGTTTTTTTTATTATTATTTCATGGTTCAGTATATATGTTTACATTAAACACTTGAGTGATCAATTTCAGGTCAACTTCATCATGTTTGATCCTTCAAGAAAGCTTCCATTCCGAGATATTCATCATCATATTTCACACTCAGTAGGTTATTTTTGCATTCATATATAGGTCTGAGCCTAGACAGACCTCTCCCCCCCTCAAATCCCCAATTGATGCAGCTTATTGTGGGGAAATATCAGTTGAAAGAGGGCAGCAGCGCAGCTGCTATCATGTCTGCAAGGCTTCTAGGCTGGCATGCTACATAATGACCTACGTCACAAGATGGGTTCATCATTGCGTCGTGACTTTAGCTTTTGAATGTCAAAATTAACATACTGGGTGTCATACTTGATGATGAAAACAGTCATTGACAGGTTTTTCAAATCTCTCACAAAAACATTTGTATGATCGTGCAGGCAGTCCAGAAATGATTTTAATTCTTTCTACAATGCCAGCATTATGAAATATTTATGTAATTTTGCCCTGTGCTGTGCTTCATTGATATACCCCTACTTGAAACACTGTGACAGCTGGTGCACCTCAGGAGCGGTGCTCTCACTCGTACAACCTTTGACTCTTCAACACTGTCAGATTAGGCTGTGATGCGCGACTTCAGTTTGGCGCTTTCGCCAATCCGTCCAGTAAGTGCAAAAACAAACTTTACAAAAGCTTTTGCAGTTGTTGCCAGCACATTGCCCGTGGACCCAATCTCAGCTTCCAACAACTATCTAGCCCGTAATCTCACACTCCCAGTCATCAAAGAGGTTTACTGGTCCGAACACAATGGGAGAACATTGTTGCAATGACCTGCCACGCGCCGCAACATCAGCTGGCAGCGAATTTTTGTCACAGCCGTGCAATGAAGCTAGTCCTAAACAGCGGCATTTCGTCAGTATCCAGTGGCAAAAGTTGCTGGTTTGATGCAGAGTCGACCACAATCTTAGTAATGGCCATATGGCATTCTTAAAGCCACGTAATCAACTCGCCAACAAAAATGAAGGATAGCCACAAATTGAATAACATAAAAATTGTTCACGGCCGCCATGTCTGCGAGATCGTGCATGTCATGTTCGAAGAATCGAGTGAGACACCATACAGCGTCCGAAACTTTGGTTACTGTTTTAGATTGATTATAGAAGATAAGTGTGGGGTATGGCATGGTGCCAGTATAATCGCTCGTAGTACAATCCATGCTTAATTGGGAAAAGCTTGACTCGGTCCACCGCAAAGCAACTGCCACGTCTAAGCACGTAATGCAAGTTTCAATGGAGCGAAGAAAGAGCACTCGAGGACTATAGTTCTATTTTTGAAAGCCTTTTTTATATATTGCTGGAATATAGCAAGACGTAGCGGGGTTCGCCTCTCAGCACAGTTCGGCGCAACTGGTGCATCACCGTGTTCACAGTGAACCTATTTTGTGCGTGAATTGCACCATACTGCTGACAGCATCCTGGCCACGGTGGAAGAATATGAGAGGTGTATGAAGTGGCCTCCAAGCGAGAAAGAAGACTTGCTACCAGTGGGCGCTCTTTCGCATGGATGGCGAGGGAGAGCAGGGGCACCTGTCAGGTTCTGCTGGCTTTGCGTATGTGCATTAGAAAAGCACGCCAGAGCATAATAACTAATAAATATTGCACCAAAGCTTTTTTTATTTTTTTTATTTCAATTTTTCTCTTTTTTTTGATGGGCTGAGAAAAACATCGAAGTGAACGTAGGTATGTATAAATTGGCACCAAAAAGCATATAGGTATCTGGGTGGCTGCTGCACTCAGCAGTTTGTAATATGTTAAATTACCTCCTTAAATAATAACGACAATCGTGAAATGAAGCTGTAACACAAATTCAAAGCAGCAAAATCAGCACCCAAAAGCAGCAAGCTCCTGCAAGATGAAGCAAAGGACGTTTTGTGCAATTATTTATGCGAAGATGTCCTTATTTTGGGGGGGACTGCGGCAGTATCCATGGCACTTTCACTTTTTTTTTGCATTCTATAGTGGCTCCCGCAGCTTAAACACCCCGAAGGAGTCTGGTTGACAGTTATCGATTTTTAGTTTTAATCCCATAGGCTATCCTGCATTGTTGTGTAGATTTGAACACCTGCACGCTGGGAATCCCGCATTCACTGTTGTGGATGTGTTGGCTCAAATGTCTTCTTTACTTATGAATAATTAAGTGCCCACAATCAACTCAGCTGCAAATTTTTATTTTGGCTAGCAACTTTCGCACCCAACTTTGTTAACCATGCATGGTTACTCAAGCAGCTTTTGGGAAAGTGAGCCTGTCATTATGAAGTTGTGCACACGTAGCAATCGGTCTCGCAGCTCACTGTAAACCATTAGAAACAAAACAGAATGACAGCCTGGCATTGTCGGGCCATGACATCGAAACATGTATGCATGCATGTATGGTGACAATGGATACTAGCAGCAGGTGTGGCCTGTGTGAAATCTATCTATCTTTCTTTCTTTTTTTTTTTTTCCAATCACTACTGAAGCCCTAGTTTATCTGATCCCTTATATGGCCCCTGAACCTCCCACAGGTCGAAATTTAGTTGTGGTGTTCTAGCTGTGCACGAGTCTGCAATGAACCCGTAGCCGTGATAATTTTTCAAAACGGTACTGTAATATTGGAGTTACACGTATTTGATGATCAAAACGCGGCCCTTGCCCATTTCACTCTTTCCTTCGCTAAGCTTCGTTTGTCGGCTGCTTGCTTCTCCTAGGCGAGTGCTCCTCCAACTATCATGTGACATCATGTAAAATATGTCATCGCCAACACATTTTTCAAAATGCTGTCCACTTCAAGTACCCGTGACTCCGCACTTCATGGCTACCCACCGTTGCTGCCATGCCGGCCCATGCTCCTGCGAAGCGTGCCGCTATAGACCCTGTATTGCGCGCACATCCAGAAAGGCTCACCAGTCGGTGCTTTTGCAGCCAAGCACCACAGCTGGATTCCTTTTAGCCATCACAATATACTGTCGGACTCTGTTCGTGGAACTAATCAGACCGCTAAGCACGACTGCATTGGAATGCGAGCGATTTGGCATTTGTGTTACAGGCTGTAGTTGCCGATTTGCAAGTGCATGCAAGCGAGCAACCTTACAAGGAAGAACAGGGAGCTCATGTGCCTGCTAGTAGACTAACCGGAAGTCGTAGGTTCTTGTTCGACCAATTGACAGCGTCTGCTCCTAGTGACATCACCACATGCACCCGGGTGACATCGCAACGAGCACTGGGGATACCGGGAAGGCCCGGAGAGGAGCATGGAATTGTTTTGTAATTTTGTGGCGTGCACTGCTGCATTTACCATTGTTGATCATGGCGGCATTCTTAACTCGATGCACGTGTTTGCTTGGATTGCTTAAAAAATATTGGAGGTGGTTTGGGGCCCTTTAATTACTGACAGAGTTCTTGCAAGCTTATTTGTTCACTAACGCTTACTGGCAAGCTGCTACCCACCAGGACTGTGCTAGGAATCTACACAGTAATTGTTTTCCACTGAAACAGAGAAATCCTAATGTAGAAGATTTTGAAATTTAGCAAAGTTTATCCCTTCAGGCATGGTTTTTGTTGAGGAACGTTCGGATGTACATCATTTTAAAGCAAATATGCTAAATCTCACGGTTTCTATCGGTATGTTGGCGACCTGTATGTCCCAATCCAATCTGTAAACAAGTCGACCGAAGTCAAAACATGGTTTATGTTAGAATCAACGCCATTTTCGCTGTGCCTATGATTGGTGTTACGGTTACAGTGCTGTAGCGCCCTGTGCCCTCTTGCGCTTCAACTCCCATTTATTCGTGACATTATGGTAATGTAGCGCATTCGGTATGATGCCCGCTTCAAGAGGCAAGCAATTTTGACAGTCGAGAGTGTGGGAAACTTTGCTATGACTCAGCGGCTTGACGTCAATGATTCAACGATTCATCGATGGCAAGACCAACGATGGGCCCTCAATAATCTCAAGCCGGCTGAAAGGGCTCTGTGGACCTTGCAGTGGCCTGGTAGTGTCCCCAACTCAAATGGTTTTGCGGCCTCTTAAGAAGTACTTAATCTCAAACAAGTTCGGAGATGATGTCACTCTAGGGTGATCATTTTCAGACATAGTTTCGCTTTTGTGAGGCTTGGCTCGTCCCGCCACCGATCCCCTCAATGTATATGGCTGACGGCACTCTTGGCACTGATAGCAAGCTTGCACAGCGTCAAAAACACTTGTCGGGGACACTTTCAGTGACGAGTCACGCGAAATTTCGCAAAAGTGAACCTATCTCTGAAAAGGATCGCCCAAGAGAACTTGTTTGCTAATTGTGATTTCTTGAATAAAGGTCCCATTTCTTTTTCTTTTCATCTCGTGTTACATTCACGGTCTGATTTTTTTTTTTTTTCGCTTGAACGGAAAGTCGACGCTCGCGTTACAATCGTGGTTGCGTTACATTAGAGTAAATACGGTATTTAAGCATAAGAGACCTGTGATGTTACCTGGGGTTTATATACCAGTATGCTTCTTCAACATGTTTCGTGTTATCAATATCTTAGTGTCACTCCTGATCTAACATGAAAAGCACACATCAACCATGTAATAATTAATAGTGCTAATCGAATGTTAGGACACCTACCTGCGACAAAATTTTAGTAAATCCCCCGTTACACAAAAATTGCTTCTATACGAAATATTTGTCCGCTCTAAATCAAAGTATACCACTACTATTCGGGATCTAATCACATTAACTTAAATAATGCTCTTGAACTGGTTCAGAATAATGTCACTCATTTTATTGTAGCTAACTATTGTCACACAGCTAGTGTAACATTGATGAAAGTCTGTTTATCATTGTCCCCATTTATCACTAATTGTAAAAGCTTTTCATTTACGCATGTTTCATAGGGTCTACTATCAGCATTTTTTACAGGTGGAACTCTTCCCTGTGCCTACATACCATTCATGGCAAGTTGACCATAACTAAGCTGGGTGTGGGACCTGTTGTACAAACACCTTTCTGGATTCTTTGAATTAGCACACATCACGATACTGGAACTGCCTGCCCACTAACATGCTTCTATCACGAATTATACCTTGTTGAGACGTTTGTTCACGTTTTTACATTGCAATGGATGTACCCTATGACCATTTTTTTTTCTGTTAGTATGCTTTCTTTTCTCTCTCTTTGCATATTTATTGTTTTATGGTTGTTTTCACTTTCTTCTTGTTCTATTTCACTCCATGATAAATTTTTGTCGGGATCATCTCGCTATCATTCTTACTTATATTGTATACAACTTGCCATATTTTTGCCATTGTTTGATAATCTGCAGGCCACAACCCCTTGCAATGCTTTTGTGCTTGAGGGCAAATGAAATAAATTAATTAATTAATCACTGTATGCCACAGAAAAAACAAATTGTTAGGCAACAGAAAACCCTGACTCTGAGAGGTCCAGTAGTACAACTAAATGTCAAAGATGATGCTGAAACCACGTGATTACATCTGTGTAAACAAACAGGTAGTCAGGCTAATGCTTACTGAATTCATCTGCAATGCACAGCAGTGAACCTCTCGGTGCATTTCATGACTGCCCAAAGTTTCTTCTGCAGTCATGCTCTAAGTTGCAAACACACCAACTGAAGCAATCTTGTGACTAGGCTCACCTGTGCGAGAACACTTCTGAACACTTCGGCTTTCGTGTCAGGACAAGCTGAGAAAACTTCAGCTCCTCTTGAAATGTTGTCTGCTTGCACAAGAAGAGCTCCTTCCTAAAAGACAGAAAGCATGTAATAACATCACCAAGTACATTGCTCCTGCACAAAATCAATGCATATAATGAAACTGTGTGTCCCACCTGATATTCCAGGCCAACTGTACATCTGGGTTTATGAGAATAATTATTCTTGACCATCCAAGAACGATATCTTTTTCTGTAGAAATGCAAATTGCATTCGTTAGAAGTCAAACGTACATGAGAGAGATGACCACATGATCCACTCATTTTGTCTGGTTATAAATACTCGCTTACTTTTGAACATAAGGTACATTTGACAGCGATGCAGCCCTACGTTATACCTGGTACATAAAATAATAAAGCTGTTGCTGCAAGTGCTATGCATGTTGAAACAGACATCATAACAATTAAGGACAAACCCACGCCTGATTAAAGGAAGCCTAGCTCAGACAGTCATACAGAGATTAGAAACAGGATACCAAACGAACTGAACCGAAAACAACAACAAAATTATATAACGTGCAAACCTGAACTGAACCAGAATGTTGCAATTTCTATTTATTCCCACACAACCAAAAAAAAAAGAAAGAAGCAGAAGAATTCTCATTTCATGTTGGCCACCTTCTCCGTTCCTGTTCATCTGCGCCTTGCCTGCACTTGTGCTTATACAAAAAAAAAAATTTATGGGGTTTTAGGTGCCAAAACCATTTTCTGATTATGAGGCACGCCATAGTGGAGGACTCCGGAAATTTCGACCACCGGGGGTTCTTTAACGTGCACCTAAATCTAAGTACACAGGTGTTTGCGCATTTCGCCCCCATCGAAATGCGGCCGCCGTGGCCGGGATTCGATCCCGCGACCTCGTGCTCAGCAGCCTAACACCATAGCCACTGAACAACCACGGCGGGTTGTGCTTATACCATGCCACTTTATCTGTAAGTACACAAGGGCTTGCTGATATTTTAAAAGCGGTTGCACTTTTATTGAAGTATTTAATGTGATTTGTAAGGATGCAGGCATTTCAGTCACACACTCACAGGCATGACCTGAAATAATATTCCAGCAGTGAGGGGCCTATATACTCATAGAAATTAATTACTTTCTAGATAGGCAGTGACTTTTGGAGCTGTTCGACATTGGCTAGCCTCCATCACTAATTATATTTCTAACTTCACAATTGGCTGGCATCTGCTCTTACGAACAATTCTTGTGTAATAACTTTTTTGTGAATGTGGCCATTGAGCTTTTGTACAAAATAATTTTACACTGTTTTCCTGTAATTATCTTCACGTTATGCAAACAAACATAAATCAGTTCAAATCAGCTTCAACTGCCATTAGTTTCCTCTCAAGTTTCACAGGAACTGAACTGTTTTTACTGAAATGGAAAAAGCTTCAGCTGGACACTAAACAGAACACAGCGATCTAGCAAGTCGCAACTCATAAAAACTGGAGAGTGTGAAACAAATAATGTGAAATAAAAACAGTGCGGCATTTTATGAAAATATATAGACTCTTAAACTGTCTATTCTGCTTAAGTCAGTCTTGGACTTTTTGTTATCTCTAGGAGTTCTTAAATTGGTTTGACACAAACCAATTCAAAGCTTTCATTTAGTTTAGTTGTTTTTTTACTTTCCAGTAGGAGTGTGCAAATATAAAAATTTTCAAATATGAATACATAGCTTCAAATATTGAACTGAATATCACATAATGATATGCACATGCATTTATTAACAAGTTGGGTTAATTTCATATGTTTAAACAATGCAATTGCATTACCAATGTTACAAGGCTACACTAGTACACTAAAACATTGTGTATTTTGCTCATGTTAGCTTGGAAAATGTAGTGATTCCCACTAGCTGCATCAAATGCCCGTAAACTCGGAGGCATTTGAACCTGTGCCAACTGTCACTCATCGCACTTGCTGTCAAGCAATAAGCTCAGAATTTGGGGGTGATGCTGCAATAAAAAAATCCACCAATGATTACGATGTTCCCTAATGCAAAACTTGCTGCATGCGTGTTTTCATTTAGCAACATATTGGCTGGCGCAGACAATCTCTCTCGTGCGGCACGTTGCAAATGGAGCGAAGTGTGCCGTGATTGTCTCGCTAATCGGGAGACCGCGAGAGAAAGAGCGTGGGTAATGTGTGGGCACGATACACAGCAGCCGCCACAGACAACCTCCGCTCATGCAGCGCTTTATTACAAACAAACGACGCGCGCTACTCTTACGCCATCTCGCAGCATAGTCGCCGCAAGGCCCCTCGTGCATGGCACTACGCTTTTATTCTCACACTGTCGCTGTACCCCCTCCTCCGCTTTCCTCCTCGTGTTCTCTTCGCTGTCGCCGTTTTTTTCATCCCCTGCTGCGCTCTGCCTTCGCTCTAACCTTCCGCTGTGCTCATTCGCTCGGTTACGCTCGCCGCAGGAACGGGTGCCTAAAAGCTGCACTCCAAAAAGTGCACCTTCGCTGTCAGCAAACCCGTGCCTCTTGCTACTGGGAGGCTGGCTCTGCCACACAATTTAGCCGTTTAGTGGCCAAGTGTGCTTTACAGGCGAAATTTCACTAGCAGCACGAAATCGTCACAAAATTCGGCACAATATCGCCCCAATATTCTTAGATTAATAGAAACGAATGTTAGAACCGTGTTTGCTCCCGCACGGCCAGAAATATATTCTATTTGATTCGAATATTCGTATCCAACCGAATATTGGAACATTTTTGAAAATATTGCCCTAAAATCCCATGTGTTATAAATGCAACTAATCTTTGGCAAATATAATATGAAAGGAAAATTGTCATCCACCAGAACGTAGCACACAGATACAAAGGAAACTCATACAGGTTTCTCAGAAAGAAAGCTTCGTATTTGAGGAAAAATTCATGCTGGATTGGAACAAAATTTACGTTTGAGGGATTCCATGGAACTGATTTGCCAAATCTATCATATGTAATTGATGCTTGATGCAAACTGACCTTGTATTTTCAGGTAGCCGATATTATTTAGGGTTCTAAAGAAGGAAGCATTACAATGCGGCTAATGTAAGTGTATATCTCTTCCACAGACCCACATTACCACTTTTAGCCCCCACCAATGCAGTTTCCTGTATTATTATTTGTATAAGTCACCTGCTATTTGATTACCTAGTACTAATTTTGTGCCGGCTGACTGCCAGTGCAAGATGCTACAGTGGCGCACAGCCATACCATGCGTATAGAAGATACACTGATTGAAGAAGAAGTATAGAAGAGGTATAGAAGATACACCTGCATGTAGTGTGTGCAACATCTGTTGTGTAAGTGAAGCAGCATCCAGTGGGCACAATAGGCATGAGGTAATAACCAAATGCAACAGTACGTCTGCAGTTACCATTGTCATTGGCTGAACAATGGGAACATAAATAAAACATGCACGAAAAAGAAACTTGTGGTCCATAAAGATGCTACTGTTACATATTTCATTATAACTGCCGTTGAAAGAAATTCTCTGTCACTTATAGTATAGTGGATGGCCTAAATATTCACGTCAATTGACTGTAGAGTATGTTTGATGCAGGACTCTGTACGGTAAATGTATAGGGTGTCCCAGCTAACATTAGCCAAGCTGTTCATTGAAAGAAAGGATGAAAAATAAGCATGGTGCAGATATAGACTTATGGTGCTCGGTTTTGGACCTCTGATGACTGAACACTGTAGGTTTTATAATTGTATCTTGCAACATGTTTTTCTTTTTTTTTTTTCATTGAACAGCTTAGCAACATTAGCTGGGATACATGGCAGATGCAATCTGTAGAAACAGTGCCAGTGATTAAAGTTCTGTGGGAAAGTGCACTGTTCAAAAGAATGGTACTTTTCGTAGCTAGGTTTATCAAAGGTTCCAGGAATTCAACAAGAAAGGCCAAACATTCTCATGTTTTTACACGAATTTTACACTTTACTAATCTTCAGTACAGACAATTATTTGAAATGTCCCTGTTGAGTACAAGTAGATCTGACAGTGGAACACTTTTTATTGTGAGAAAATATGGTTGTCTAATTATTTTAACTGCAGATTTCTGCATTGATCGTACTCAAAAGACCAAACATTAGTCAGCAGCTAAGTAGAAAACAAAAGTACATTTGCAGCTGACATTTCTTGAATGTAAATTAAAGTTGGCAGTGCTTCTAGCTACATGAGAAAGGTGGTCACACAAATGTACACAGCACATCTCTCAATATCTCATTGCATACCTTCTATAAAAAAAAGAAAAAAAAGCTTGTTTTTTTTTTTCTGGGCTCCAATAAATTGTCGCAGAGTTTTGTGCTATGCGTCATCATGCAAGTGCAAAAATACTCACCGTGCCTTGCAATGTTGTTGCGTGCTTCAATCAGCTTTGTGTATGCATAACTATACACATGAGGAACGCACCAACTTCCAAGAGCCAAATGACCATCCACGCACACCACTGGACTACGATTGCACGACGAGTTGCTTACTGGCACCACATCGAACTCCTTCCTGTCGACATAATAAGCATTTGTTGGTTTACGGTCACTTAGTGTGGAACCACAGAGCACGACGACCAATTTTGTTAAAACAACCAAGACAGGTTTCACACGGTTATACGTATGAACATGAAACGTGGGAATATGTTCCAACGTTGAGATTCATGCAGCACATACACAAATGGTTCCTTCTTGAAGACGTTTCCGAGATCTTGCAAAATGCGCTCGGCCAGCGATTCACTTTCCATGGTTGCCATGAGCCTGTGGTGAAAGAAAGTGATAGGAGGCACATTAAAGAAACCAACAAGATGTTTCTGAGCTGCAGCGCAAACAGCAGGGGTTATTGTCGACATTCCATCAGAGCGTTTTGCGAATGCAACATAACACGATTTTACTGAACGCTTTTTTACGGCGAGGAACAAAAATTACTGCGAACAACAAGGCGCAAACCAAGCGTTATATTTGCTAGAGCAGACTGCACAAGTGCCCGAACCAAAAGCCGCACCTGGCAACACCTTTCGCGATTGCTCGCGATCAACACAGATGACTGTAACATTAATGACACAGTCTATAAACGTTAGTTCTACCTGTGCGATGCTTTCGTATTTGGAGCTCCTGTGAAGACGTAGCCTCGGTTATTCACCACTTTAGGCACCGAGCCATGCCAAGAGGGACCTTGCAGTCGTCTTGTAAGCGACAAGCCCTTGAAAATGTGCGATATATGAGGGCAAAAACGAAATAACTGTCATTACAAGACTTGGTTTCCCATAAGCTGCGTCCCAGGATGCCGCTACGGGAACCCAGTGCGGCAAATTAGAGCTCGTTCAAGTCAATCTGGTGTATTAGCGAGGGCTCAAGTCCCGTTGCTACGCATTTCTTGTTTATTTTTTCGTGTTCAAGTAAAGCTGCCGGTGTCGAAGCCGTTGGCGAAGCCGGCGAGCAATCCAGCGAAGCGCACCCTTTGGAAAAGGCGTAGTTACGTATGACATTTGTGCATGTGTGTTTACGTAGTAGCTTATCCTAATGAAAACATGTTGAAATTTTAGCTACGCATTGGTACATCAGTTAAAAGTGCAAAGCTGAATTTTTGTTGGTTGTGTTTCTCTAATAAAAAATTTGCTGTGATGCGATAATGCACATTGGAAAAGGTATGTTTAATCAAGTTCTGTCTTATCATGCGTTTAAAATAGATATTGATATACTCATTGCGACTTATTGCATTGACTACAAAATATTTAACGGTTAATTATTGAAAAATGTGTTCTACAAATGTCAGTTGCACCCATGGTTACGCCTGCGCTTGCATTTTGTTCACTTCAAAGGTGTTCTGTGCTGTGTCGCTGGTTCTTTGTAGACACTAAGGTGCTAAGAAACTGCATAAGAGAGCCGTTGCGAAACAAAATCTCTACATCTCTCTGAGTAAGATATTTTAGAGAACTTGTCGCTGCTTTCTGTAGTAATTGTAAGCTACTTCAGACTGGGCGCTATGCTTGGGCTCTTAGTACTCGATCCTAGCCAGTGGAAAGGCGAAAGGGATGTTCGAAATACGCGCATGGTGAAAAAGAGGACAAACAACGCTTGAGCTTCTATATGTGTGAATCTTTTTTGCGAATCTTAATGCGTTGGCTGTAGCGTGATAAGTAAGCGGAACATAAATAAGCCGGCGTAACTGTGCCAAGTTGCCCTAAGTGGCGCCGGGGAACTGGACGGACACAGTGCTTTAACTGAAAAGAATAGCAAAAAAATAAAGGTGAAATAGGTGAAACGCGAAGAGGCTGCAGTAAGTATCCGGACCTGGCGCAAGCCGCACGTTTATAACTGCTGGCATATGTACTACAATATCAACGCTCGGTTATCTTGTGCAACTACTAATAAAAATTGATCAGTTGCAATGTGCACTGATTGGTGGTGGTGTACAAGGTCATTTCTGTGACAGATCCGTACCTTATGAACTCCCGCATCTTCGTAGTACAAATAATTGGAACTGAATTTAAATATTTTGTGAATGTTTAATGCGATAACTTGAATTTGGCTTGTTGTGTCTAAGATAACTGATAATGAGCATCACTGAAACTATTTCAAACATTTCATTCAAATATATGCAGGACAATGACTTTTTGGCATCAGCATCGGCCACCACCTCCACTGCCTCCGAATAACCAAGGCTTTGGAGGTATTGCACACCCAACTTTGCCAAACCAGGGATACCAAGCATGGCCTACAGCACCTCAAGGCCAACCATTGCCGCCTCCAGGCTATATGGCACCCTGCAACATGCCTGCACCGCCTGCACCACCACAATTTTACCCGCCTCCCAGTGTACACAGGCCGCCCCCATTGCAGCCTGCTCTTCAGTTTCCTGAAAACAATAATGCCAGCATTGGGCCACCACCATGGATGAACAATGTGCCATCAACGCAACCTGTGAACACACACACAATCGAGAAACCACTGGAGGAAGAGTCCAAAGATGACATACAGCTGAAAAGTCTACCACAGTGGCTGCAGAACAAAGTTAAGCTATATGAATCAAGCCTACAAACCAGTTCCATCAAGAAGGAAAATGCACCGATTGCTAAAGCGAGCACACCTGTAAGAGCATTTGCATTTTGTTTTTTGTTTTCAAGCACATCACCATTCCTTGAAACAATCTATACCAATCACAGGCGCCAATTTGTGCCACAGACATGTCGGGTTCAAATTCTTGCCGCACATATTTTTCAGTAAGCAAACAAAAATCTGAGGGCACACTGAACATTCCTTTTATACTATAACTTGGTCGCATCATAAATGCTTCCCTTGATTTTTCACCCCTCCAACTCTCGGAGTTTCTCAGGCCTTAATTGACAATCTTCTGAAAAAAAAATTTCACTTTATGGCATGTGAGTAACCATGCATATTGTATGTGGTACTGCACCTCATTTCAGTACGAAACCACTGGCTTAGCAAACAGAGAATCTTTATGGTGAAAGTGGCCCTAGGTTGAAACAGTTCTTGTGTCATTTTGTACGGAGCTGATGTTATATTACAGAATGATTGCTTTCAACAGTGTTGTCACTTTCTTGTTGAAGTAAAAGCTAGTGCAGTCCCTCAAAGTAACAAAGAATGTTTTGAATGTCAGGAGTATTTTCATTGCACATCCAGGCAGTCAATATACTTGACAGTGACGCAGTATGAAGGACAGAGGGAAGGAAAGGCAGGGATGTTAACCAGATTTTGTCCAGTTTGCTCTACTACAAGTGGGGAGAGGCAGTAAAGAAGAGAAAGGGAGAGCTAAATTCATGCACAGGCATTGGACATTGCCCAGCATTTCCACAGTTGGGCACTCAGGTCACTCGATCACCTTCAACTACTGTAAAAGAGCTTGAGTGACTTTCTGGGCTGGAGAGCTGCGAGGCCAGGCTACCGGGACCTTTGCTTTGGTGAAAGGTCGATGGTCCTGTCTAGACATAGTGTGAACAGACTGCTGAAGTTGGTTGCAACCCTGGCTTAATCACTTTGCGCAATGTGAATGGAATATGCTAAAAAGCAGCTCCCACTCCTAAGTATTGCACTTGTTGTTAAGTGTGGCTTTTACCCATGTTGTCACTGTGTTACTACCAGAAGCATTGTTCACACATATTTTAGCAGTCTCCTGACGTTCCACTTGAGTATCTTGTGGGAATGACAATTTTCGTGACCTTTGTGACTTGTTACAGCCTCTGGTCGTGCTGAGGGAGGCATTGGAGGCTCTGGAAACGTTGAAGCAACTGGAAACCTTGGCCGATAGCCTTGTTCTTTGTGGAAACGATGAGCAGTGGTCTGCACTTATGCAGCATGTCGAAGTCCACCAGGTTCGGACTGCGTTGTTTTTATTCTTTAGCATGAAAGTCTATGAAAAAATGTTCTGAACCCAGTGACTCTCCAATTCCCTCAACTCAATTACTGTGAACAGCAGTTATGAGCTAGTATCCGCAGCGCTTGCTCAGTGCCCATGGCATTCTGCTGTGGAGCATGTGGTTGCAGGTTCAACGTAACAGCCTCATTTTGGTGGTGATTAAACAAAAAAAAAAACACTCATGTACTTAGATCAAAACTAACTTTTAGTTTTGGCATCTCTAACAGCCCTAGTGTTGCTTTAGGATGTTAATCACCACAGATAAACCAATCAGCAGTTATGAGTTCTCGACTTTTGAATATGTTTATAGAATCCTGCATGATCTTGATAAGAACTCACCGGTACTCCTGGAAATCAAATTTTTGAGAGAACTCCAGTGCCACTGGAAGAATTCTTAGACAATGCTAAGAGGCTTCTCAATAATCTAAAACGGCATGCACCTTGCATGAAACAATGGATAAATGCTGTCCACAGTGCTATCCATTTGCAGGCAGGGCATGCAAGACAGACCCTGTTACCAAGCCGTCTACTATGTGGCTTTTGCTTAGTACCATCAGGTTCCTGGCTAATCCCCCAACGTGTGTATGCACCATTTCTAGATAAAGACCAAATCAAATCACTGCATCAGGATTAATGCAACACATGTAAGTTCCATGCATTGAAGGCGAGAACAACAACAAATGTAAAACACCTGGCTTTGCTCTGCTGGGAGCTGAGGTATTTTTGCTCAAGATGAACCTGGCAGAAAACCTTTTGCATTTGCCAGCTCCCAGGTCAAGTATTATCAGTTCACTTATATGAAGTGGCCATGGCACAGGGGTTAGAAAGCTTTGTTTGAAAATGTATGATTGATGATCATGAGCTGGATGTCTTTATGTAAGGTAATTCAAAGCTTGAGCCAAAGTGCAATAAATGAACATAACTCATTTTGTCACTCATAAATGCTTTTTCGAGCAAAAGTCATACTTATTTGGTAAAATAGTCACCTCAATCATTTGAAACTCTGGAGCATAGAATACGCACTCTTTTAGGTGTTGGTGCTGTGCAGTATATTGCAACCTGTGCCCTTTCTGAAGGTGGTTGCTTTCTTTTTACTGTTTGCACCATTGAAGAGCAACAAGCAGTTACCGTGTGTTTCTGGTGGTATGTAGGTACATGAAACCTAGTGAAGTTAACTTGATGAATATAAAATTTATGGCGTATACCTTGTATGCCCCAGTCTTGTTCCAGTCATGTGCCTGGACTGCTCTAAAGAATTTTAAGAGAGCCAATATTTTAAAGTGATGAAGACGCAAAAAAAGAGAGAGAGAAAATGCTATGCACACCCAGCTGAGTATGTAGTGATTACCATTATTTGTAAGTTAAATGCAGAAATTCGTGCCTGGTGCAAGAAGTATACGTTAAAGAGAAAAAAATTATTATGCATGTTAATAATTTGGAATATAAATTCTTTACTTGAAGTTAGGTACACATCCCAATGCATCACACTTGCTGCTATTGTTTGCAGCACTCCAGAAAATGAGACTAAAAGAAGATTTCACAGATCTTCAAATGTTTCCTGAAGGAAATCTTAAAGTGGCCCTGAATACCCTTGTAAGAAATCTTAGCAACATGCTGGAACATCATGTGATGTATTTTAAAAAATATATTGCCGGGAAAAATTCTTGAGGTGACTTAAGTTGTACAGAGATATACAGACTACAGGGTTGACTTTATACGTTCTACTTTAACTGATCAGTTCCTCTCACCTCCACGGTGTGCTAATGGTAACCCTTTGAGCATGGTGTCTAACAATAGTGCATGACTGCCTCAAAGGGGTGGGGAAATAATTGGCAGGACACATTAGTAACCATCAGTTCTTCAGTACCTCTAAGATCTGGAGGAGTGTGCATGCATGGGAGTAGTTAATGGTCATTAACAATCGTCCAATAACTGGCATATACAGGCTGTTGCGTCTGCTGTTGCACCATGGCCCATATCGAATATTACGGGGGAAAAGCCACAGCTGCGAAAACCCCAGGAGGGAACAGTCAGTCTGTTGTGTGAGGGTGTATGCTGCATGTAGCAAAACCATATTTAGCTAACATTCTTAGCAGCATTGTCTACAAATCTGTAGGATTTTCTTGCTGTGCTAAAAAAATTTTTCATTACCTTCTTAAAGTTGACCATTGTTAAAAAGTAGGAAGGCAGGGAAGGATATGCAGACGAAAAAGAAAGTTGGTAGCACCAATACTTCTCACATGAAATTTGGCGACAGCTGTCCTCATGACATTACTCCTACCTGCAAGCCAGCAAAAAATGTTAGTTGAAGATTCATAAGCACTTTCAAGTTTTAATAAACCTCATGCATTCGAGCACACGTGCAATCTTTGTGTTTCGGCAATACTTCGTGCGTTTGGAAAACCAGTAAGTGAAAAGCATACATAAACTAGATGTCACATTGCAACTGCTACATGCGACTATACCATATCTATTTGTAACCACTGTCCTTATCTGGTGGCCCTGCGGTGGCAACTAGGACATGAAGTCGAGAACTCAGCTCACACCTCATTGCTTTGGCACATTTGACAGGCTGCACTCAATTGTAGTATGGCTATAGTGCCTAGCACTCTGTACACACAGTGCCTAGCAAACCCTGCTGCTGGTGGCCGACCGCCACTGCATTCTGATGCACATAAAATGCAAAAGTGGTTACCAATTAGTTTCTGTATGGCAGCATATTGAAGAGCTCCATATTTTTTTTCTTATCTGGAGCTGTCTTCCTTGGATGTTTCTTGTTGTGTGTATGCTTCTTTAGGACACAGCTCAAGATTGTTCTCTCCTTCCTTTTTTGTTTTAGAGCTTGTTTATCATGCTTTCTTAAAGAAAGTAGAGTAATGAAATCTCTCTTCTAAGTGCAAAATGTGTATATTTTCTTGCTATGTAAAACTGTCATTAGTTAAGGACAATTCCTAAGCTCTTGTACAGCAAGAGAAGGTGCACAGGTATACATATGTCATATAATGGATGGTTACTGCACTTCTCTATTCCTTGGCCTTTAATCATGCCTGCTGCATTCATGCTGATTGCTATTGCCTTCAGTATTAAAAGTAGTGCTGGTAGAGTTATGGTCTGCACTAACAGGGCTGCACTGAAAGGACTACTACTTTACACCTTCCTATATGCTACGGTGAGCTTGTATTTCAGCCTTTTCAGAAAGGATAAATTACAGGTCGCAGCTGCAGCATGAAAAATGAAAAGGTTGTACTTTGTGTGTATCCTATGTTCACAATCACATGTGGTTATTTTTATTTCATCATGTTGAAATAAAGGCTACAATTGACGATTTGTGTCATAACTTCTGCTCAGGCAAAGCTCAAGTCTCGATGTCAGGAGCTTTCCAAGGAGGACATTTTATCTCGACTGCTGGCTTCAGTTGAGCGAAGACGAAAGAAAAGGGTGCGTTAACACAACTTTCTCATTTGCTAATAAACAGCCCACATTGCTCTTCTTTATCAGTTCCTAATTGGTCTTCCTGGTAGCTGCATTTTGGGCACCAGCTCACCCGTAAGCTCTGAACTGCCAGGCAATTCTTCGCCATGAATGGATACTCCACAGACCTCCTACAAGTGGGCATAGGATGTCTGCTCCCATGACTTCTGACGCTTGGTGCTCCTCTGTAGTTAAGTGATCTTGTAAGGGCCTTGGCCTCTAGACTGTGGTGTATATTTTAGCAAACCCGCTTTTGTTGATGATTTAGCTTGGAGCTTTCTATTCACCATGTTCAGCCTTCTGCAGCATCCCTTGTCTCTTGTGGATGGTCAAGGAGCATTGTGTCCTCTAGTGGTTATTGCTAGCTTTGCATACTACTTGCAAGCACATGCCCATGTATTCCTCCACGAAACATGACCATTTTTATTTTTAATACGACAGCATCATACAGATCAAAACTTACCTTGTGGAGACGTATGCAGGTTTGGCATAGTGAGCAGGCTGTTGTTGGAGGCAATATATTCAAAGGTGTGAGCAGGCTGATCCTGACACACGTGCACGATATGTGCCCTCACACAAGTTTTAATAATAGCATTTGCAGTTGTAGCGTAGGGAATCATTTCCTTGGCAGAGCAACCGGCAGGGTGAGAGCAACAGAACAAAGATAGATGACCTAAAGAGAAGAGACATTACAGAAGTAGCGAAAGTAGTCGCATGGGTGCGCAATGGGTGCACCGGATTGCACAATTTTCAATACCACACACACTGTATGGGGGAGGTTGTAGTAAAGCGAGCAAAGCGATTGCTCCAGTTAATGTAGGAATATGTATGCGCATCTGGTTATATAGCAACAAGTATGGTCAGTGTATTGCGAGTTCCATTGTGGTGGCTGCATGTTTTGTTATATAGCGATAGCTCTGGTGTATATATATGTGCTCAAGAACAACCAGAAAGTAGTTGCACTCTTGAGTTTTGGTTGACCACAGGTAATTTTGTAGGTTCATAGACAGATAGATAGTTTAATTATCAGATCATAGTATCTCATTGTTTTTTCACATTGCAGTCACTTGATTGAGGCATAAAGCTTTTCTTAGGTCAGTTGTCCCATAATTTTACTGTTGTCGGTACCCTAGCCAAATTTGAATTAACACTGTCTGCAAAAGTTGAAAGCGCAGTAGAAGTTCCAGTAATTTTCACAGAGAGTAGGAACTGTTTGGATTTTCCCATTATTGGCTCACTGCCATCACCACTCAAGAAGTTACGTCTTAATATTGCCATTTACTGAAAAGTTTTGCTGCTTGTGGCATAACAAATTGGTCATTTGGTTCAATAAGCATTTACGTGAACACATCATCTGTACACTACTGCATTTCTTGCATGTCTCTAAAGCTGTTGTTTGATTTTTCATCTAGGAGCGGTTGAAGAGACGGCGTGTACGACGAGAACAAGAGGCTCAAGAGCATGAGAAACATGTGGCCATGATAGAAGCCAAGATTAATGCACGCCGTCAACGAATACTAGAGAAAGCAAATCAGGAAAGACAGGTTAGACTGTGTGAGAATTGCATGCAGTGGTTCACAGCAGGTACTTATAGCAGCCTTTTCTTTGTTTGTGGAAAGTCATGCTCTTATGAAACACAATGTGTGAGGTGTGTGATGGTCACAAATAAAGGTCTTACTTCAATATATGGTAACAGTGATCTTGCCATGAACTGAGACGATAGGTTGTTGCTGTTGGTCAGCAATCTTTCTAATTATTTTGAATCAAGTAAATAGTTAAAATCACTTTTTGACCCATACTTAAAGAAACGACTGACCAACCGACCGGAATGTGTCTTGACTCAGACTCTTGAGATTATCATGGCAATGGAAAGATTGGGACTCGCAATGATAGGAACAAGCATAATTTTTCCCCTTAAGTAAAGAATCATATTTTTAAATCGGCACTGAAACTCAAGCAAAAATGACAGGTGGTGACACTCTATGGCAAAATGTGTCATAAGCCTTTAAAAACTGTGCCCCTTTCTTAACAATAGTACTGGAGTCAGTTTGTTTCAAATGCTATATATATCTACGAAGTCGCAAAACAATTTATTTCCTAATATTGCAAATTATCTCTATTTATATTTGTATTTGTAATTGGCAAATAGTTTTATGGGAAAATAGCACTGCCTGCATACATGGATGCAGTGCGGTTAATTGAAGCAGCGCCGGCATCGCCCAAGCTTCCTGCATGTACAAAACCAGCCAATGTACTGCACCAATAGTACCGCTACAGCATGCAAGCCGTTCATGCATCATCCGCCAGTGAGTTTTACAGATGACCACACTAGCGGTACATCGTGCACCGCCACCCACCTCAGTCGGCTCAATGTCAACAGCGCTTGTGTATTCCGTTCTCATGGACGGTGCATCAAAAACAATGCTGATGATCACAAAAACACATTAGTTCGAAACTGCTCAACTTTTTTCTCTTTATAATTTTACAGAAAAAAAAAGTAAGATACACTGATGTCGGTGGCATTATAGGTGGCAAACCTTATTGCAGTGTGTGGCCAGACAGTGATGCTGTATTAAACTTGCCTCGTATTGGCAGCTTACGTTTATGTTAAAAACAATTGTGGTATCATTGCTCGTTACAAAATATCTGCTTTACACCTTGCTTAATTCCAACTGCAATTGCATTTTATGAAAAAGAAGTTATAACTGATGTTTGTCTTGCCGTTGGTCGCAATGCACACTGGGTGGCCTGGCCTGTAAGTGGCTGACTACGCCTCTGCGATGACATTTCACAATTTCGTGGTCATCCATTGTTTGGACAATGTCCGTAGGTTGGTTGCCTCTGAGTAACAGACACAGATGTCAACGGCTATGTTCTTGCTATTTACATGCACCAGAAGTGATTGTGGACTGAGGAAGGCGTCAACGCTGCCATGTTTTATTCTGTCACCGGCACGAAATCTCATAAAATTGAAAAGCGTCTGTGATAGTAATAAAAAGTTGTTGCAGCTGTTTTTAGTCCGCAATCTCAACATTCTGTCGCTTAATGCGCATGTTTTAAATTGCTCAGTTTCTGTCGCCATCGATAGCAGTTATCACTGTTGCCAGTGTCTGTACACAGTTAAGTAGAAGAGACTTCACAAATTAAAAAATTCTGTTTTAAAAATTTCGAGATGGTAATCGGATGAACTGTTGCAAATATAGACACTTCAGATAGTAGGCTTTCCATCGTTCCAAGAAAGGGGGAATGCTTGAAAATCAATTGTCGGTCTCTTTAAAGGTAAAGCTGTAAATTTGATACATTTAGCACATGTGAAGGAACAATGTAATGAAATGTTTCCAATTCATTTTTTGTTGTTTGCTTCTCCTCTTTACGCTGCAGAAACAAGCTGCCTGTGCTGTGCGGAAGTGTTAGGTGGAAGCAAACGTCACAAAATTTAGTCAGAAACATGTAATTCAGATGCCTCTCAATGCATACTAGGAAATGTTGCATCAATAAGCACTTTGTGAACTTATGGCTGAACTGCTTGTTCATTTGCACTCAAATGTTGTGCAGTACTTGATCTTGTGTCGCATTTTGTTTAATGTTTTGCTTAAATAGGGGCAATACTTATCTGTTTTATTCAATATAATTCAGAAGCAAAAGCCATCTGAAGCATGGATGCTGCACTATATACAAGTGATCCTTAATTGTGTTCCTTAATCTTAAAAGATCCTTAATTTCTGCAATTTCAGTGAAGTTTCAATGAAAACGTAATATGTACTCTATTAAACCATGCGTTAGCCATATTCACATAGCAACCTCCTCATAACTTTTAATGCAAGCAGATCTAAAAACTGTATTTCGAAGTTCTATTCTTGCATTCTACTCTTACACCTGTGGCTTTAGTATGAAAAGCACTATCTACATGTGAAGTGAGTGACAAACTCAGCACAGCCGAGCTGCATCCTCGCTGTACATCACTGCATTTGGAAATATACAGATCTGTGTTTTGCTCACCTAGCCTAGCCTAACCTAGCATACTGAGTGTTGCATAAATAGTGGCACCAGGTGTACACAACTCTTAAAGCTGAGCTGATCACTAATGTTTGTTCATATTTCGCAGTGTACTCAGTTTAATGCAGTCGAACCTGGATATATCGATAATTCGAAAGATATACACTATACCAATCTGAAGCTAATGTAAATACAATGCACTTCTCAGACACTCTCTTGAGAACACGAAAAGTGAGAATTTACCGATCCCATGCCCGGAACCACTCAGCGAAAACCTTGAGTGTTATTCATTTTTTATAAAGCGCATGTATCGAACCAACAGGCCTTTCGCATATTGAAGCTGCAAAGCAATCCTCGTTCCAATAACGAATGGCTGCAGGCGGTATGCTTCAGTGCACAGCGGTTAGTTCTTTCGGCTATCAGCATGCTTCACCGCATTAGATAGCTGTAATGTAGTGAAGCTTACTAAAGCAAATAACATGATCTAGCACAAAAAGGCCCTTGCTGCACGAACCCTTCGTATTTTGAGACGCACACCTTGCCCATATTTCCTTCATGGTATGTACTGCCTCTCATATTCAATGCCTTAGCAACAGATGTCGAAACAGCACCATTTCGTGAATGTCAATATTTTCGATGACGAGAAAAGTTATTGCAGTCTCGTTAGGAGAAGTGCACTTGCACAGGCACAGTGCAGCATTCAATATGTTGAATGTAGCAGGGAATGGTATAGTTCACTATACATATAATATCATGATGTTCTTTTGCATGGGATTTCCAGGGGGATGTTATGAGTGTTCAATATAGATGAAATAATTCGGTATATCTGGGCTAGACTGTATTACGTTTGTTAGCAATACTCACCTGCTACGTTCATGACAAAACCAAAGTGCACGTTGTTTACAGTGCAGTCACTCGGGAACGTTGATTGTGGTACGCCACTAGTGTGGAATGCACCTTTCGCCATAGTGTTGACAGGTCAAGTGCACGTCAGCTTTATTGCAAACAAAATTGTCAAGTAATGCCCACAAATGTGGTACCAAACTGAAGCAACTGCAATATGCTACCTCTGTGCGAAATTTGAGCAGAATTTAGCCAGTGGTGCAGGTGAAAAAGTTGCGCACCTGGTGCGCTTAATTATGTGACGCTTGGTATATGCTTATCCCATCGTGTTGTTTTGTGCATACAAATGCACAACTTTCTTTAAAAAATTCTGTGTTAAATAGACATACTTTAATCCATGTAACAACCGTGTCCTCAATCTTGTGCAATATTGAACAAGGGAAAGGTTGGCTGCTACATGCGTCTATGTGGTATGTGCTCAAACTGTTTGGCGCATTGTTTTTATCCTTGCTGTGTGCTCACAGGAAGAAGAGATGAAAGAGGAAGTGGACTCTATCCTGGGAGAAATTCGGTTTAAGATCAGCCGCACAAGAGAGTACCTTGAGAAACTAGAAGCCATGAAACAGCTTCGGGCTGCTCGCAAGGAATCATATCAGCAAAAAGGTTTGCTTGCTATTAACCATGTTCCATGGTACAAAAAGGGCACTAGTTCTTCCATGTTCCGCTGTGTTAAATGTGCTAGTGAGCTTTAAGAATAAGAAGGACAAGGCTTAGGTTTACAATTTATTTTTTGGTAGCAACACATTTGGTCCCTTGCATCGTGCAAGTGACACATGGAACACCTGTGTTGATCTTACGTGGCAGGATTGTGGAACACAGTGGAGCTGTTTTATGAAAGAATCTCACAAAGCTGAATTGTTATGTGCTTTCAAAACTTGTTGGTCACATAGACCTTACTGTGACTGCAGTTTTGTTCATTTCCTCACACTGTGCACCATGGCTGCAGTGCCAATGCTTCTGCACTATGCCATCATTGCAGAACCAAGTCTTTGCGGTTTGGTTTGTTTTACGAAATTGAAAAGTGCCGAGTTTTGCCTTTGCACCTACCTGCAGGATAGCACTGAGGAGTCTTCTTGAGGCACTGAGGCACTGAGGAGTCTTCTTGAACTCCTCAGTGCCTTTCCTTATGTGTGACATATACCATACAGTAGCACTGACACCTGCCACTTAGAAAATCTTATTTTGTGAGCATTCACGAGTATTCGTGAAACAGGAAAAAATAGAAAGAATTCTTGTTAGTAACGTGTTGTATATTTGATAATGAAGTTTCAGATGTTTACTATTAGATTTCTCTGTAGTTCATGACTAGTAGCATCATTCAGGTGTCTTTAAAATAAATAAGATTTTGCAAATCACACATGTTGGGCAAACCACAGTGAATTGGAAGTGGCGAGAAATCCTGTTGAATGCTGTTCAGTGCATAGCATCGTAGATTTCACTAATTCATGTCCTTCTTGACAGGTCTCTATGTCGCTCCAGAAGCAGATAGCAGCTTCGAAGAAGGCATCTCATCTGTGCAGCAACTCCTTGAAGGCCAGCTTTCAGATTATCTGAAAGAGGAAACTGCGCTCAAAGTCATGCTTGAAACAGAACAGAAGGAACAATACGAGAGCAACAAGCTTGCAAACAAGCAGGCGGCTGTGCTCAAGGGTTTGTTTGGAAGCACAGGTATGCTCACAGTCTGGTTCTCACTAATGACGAAGGCTGTTGTGTTACCACTTCACAATGTTTTGATGGTAGAACCCATGAGGCTCCTGTATGAATAACTAACTTTCTCAGCACTTGTGCATATGGGCATGGCAAATCAGTGTTGATATTCTGCTAAAACAAACGATTCAGTTAAAGTAAGCTTGATAGTGTGGTGCAATACATTCAATACTGAAGTACACCACTCGCTTCTACACGACTTTATGTCCAGACACTGTGACTATATTTGTTCTTCAAAACCACTTTGTCTTCCTCATTCTCTGCATATTTGTGCACCCAGCTTAATTTTGACAATTTAAGTCTCAGTTCAATCACGCACAGTCGACTTCCATAATTCAACACTGACAAGACGGAAAAAAATTGACTGAATTATCTGGCAGGCCGAGTTAAATATAATGAAAAAAAATGCCAGAACGCATCGCTGGTTCATTTGGCAGTATTTTCCCCGATTCTAACACGCCCCCGAAATAAATGTATGCCTGCTTTCTACGCATCCAGATTAGAAAACTAACATAGAGATAACGTTAAGGTTCCTAAACAATGTAGAAATCTAATGCGCCCCCGATTAGTGAGCGGCCAGCTTCCTAAAGTCAGCTTCGCCGCGGGACAGTCGTGTTATGCGGCAAAGCATACAACCGCCACAAACTGTTTGTGGCTCAATTTTTTATTGAAAAAAAATGCACATTTTAGAATTGTTTGAAAATCTTCCTAGGGCAGGTCGAAAATAGTCGTTCTGGATGGGAGATTTGACATGTTCAACATATTCATTGTTCCCTAAGCTCTTGAGCAGGCAGGGATAAATTTATTTATTTATACATACTGCAGCCTCAATGAGGTTATTGGAGGAGTTAAAGGAACTACAAACACACAAACATTTATAAACAAGCTTGCGTGAATTGTTTCAGTGGTAGTGAAAGGATGTTTCCCGGTAATGAATTCCAGACTTCAATTGTTCATAGAAAAAGCTGTGTTTAAAGGAATTGCTGCAGGTAAAAAAGGTTGCGATATTTAGAGCATGAGGACTCCTCATACGTGAGGGTTTGGAAAAAGTCAAATAGTTATCTAGAGAGGAGAGGGAAGGAAAATTTATTTTTGTAAAATTTACGTGATTAACGTAAAGAACATAAATCATTTATGTTCTTTTTCAAGACAGCACTATAGCATATGTCACCTAAGCTCTGCCGAGACAGACGCTGCCAATAACAAGGTTGCTCCCTTTGTGCATGCTGACTTGCTACGTTCCAATAGTCTGATAAAGGCCAATTTTAGGATTGAATTAATGAAAATTTAGGCCCGTAGAAATGCATGGATGCTGGCTGGAACCTTCAGTCAGGATCAAATTAACTGAAAAATCGAATTAAGAGAAGTTCGCTGCAGTATGGGTCAACTAAGAATGCACTAGAAAAAATTCTGTGGAACATCTGCTATCTGCAAAAAGTCTGCTCTTATCCCAAAACAAAGTCTTTTTTATCTTCCCGGAAACCTGCTCAAGAAGCAACACTATGTAGTGGAATGATAGGAACAGAGAAAACTTATCGATGAGGTTGAACTTCTTTGCTAGTTTGCCCACAGCAGGGGAACAGCTTAATGGAAATGATAGAATGTTGCTCTATTATTTACAGCAAACAGTGTATCTGAACTCATTCCATGAAATGACAGGACAAGAAGACAATCAGGAGCATGTCAGCTCTTATACTTCGTTGGACAGTACTGTTTTTCTAAACCAGTGCTAGCACTGCTCGATGCTGTCCGATACAGTGATGACTCGATAGGCACATGCCAGCAGACCTCCGCAAGATTCACTCGTACCTTTAACACCAACACAACAGCTTACAGGTATTCATTCCACAAGCACTCATTGTTTCAACTTTTATCATTTTCTGGCCATGGCTGGCTTATGTGGTGTCAGGTAATATTGCACTCATGATAACATTTGTTCGTGTACTTTTTACACATTGTGAGTTCTGCCATTCTATTATCCATTTAATTGCATTGTATGTGTGTGTAAAGTTTAGCCACACAGCACTTCTTCAATTGATGCAAGTCCAAATTCTAAAGATACATACTTCGAGGCAAATTTTCAACTTGTGTCATACCATTCGCAGACACACCATCCAGCTTATTTTAGATTCTTTTTATACATTGCTCCCTTTGTAAGCCTGGAGCCCTGTATTATGAAGACTTAACAATATCTTCCTTCAACTCCATCTTCTTTCTTCTCCTTGCTGGACTGAGTGGTTTATAGTAGTGAAAAGAGAATGCAGCCTCGTGAACATGTCAATGGCGATCACACTGAGTGGCTGATGCTGGAAAAAAGAATGCAAGCCAGTGGCAAAGACAATTTTCTCGTAAACTAAGTCTTTTCTCGGCACGAAACAAGTGTTGCGAGGTTTCTGGAAAGGTATTTAAACAGTTCACGTCGACTTAGTATTTGCCTTTAGTGTCCCTTTAAGCCCCACAGTTAAGTTGGCTTGGAAGAGATGGAGTGTGATGTTAAGAAACAGTTGTTTGAATGTCCCATTCAACACTTCTCGCTATTCCTTATAAGCTGGAAAATGAATTTCTCAGTTTATTCAGGCCTACATGATTTTATAATGAATGGTTTTTCTTAAGATGATTTTCCCATGTGGACTGCATATCCCTGTCTGGATCCTGTCTCCCTATTTCACCTTGTCCCTTGCCCAAAGCGTTTTTCACAAATGAGCTTTTTTTTTGTTTGTTTGTGTGTGTGCAGAAGTGGACCCTGAAGTGCTCCCATTCAATAAACTCTACACATCTTCAAGTGAAAATCTCGATTCATTGGCGTGGGTCAGGTTAGTATCCTTCTCTTTCTTAGGCAAGAGCAGGACATCATAATAACTGTTGTGTACTTTGTTCTTGTTCATTGTAAATTGCTTTGAAAAAAAAGTAGTAATCTTGTGATTCGTGAATGCATATACATTGCAGTTTTCATGCTTGTATAACCGTGTGATGCTGCGTGTTCGCACACAAAGCTGGCAATCAGAAAAACTAACCGCACATTAACCTTGAGGGTCACACTTTGTTCAAAAAATGTGTCCTCCCAGGGTCACACTTTCTTGTTGCAAATTTAAATTCTTCAGAGCGACCTAATTCAAGAAAAAACAAGCAAATAATTTTGAAGAGACAATAAAGCAACAAAAATGTTTTTAATTTAAGCAGTTTTATACGTGGTTTATTTTTGAATACACAAGTAAACTGCCATAAATAATTTTTTACAAATGTGATAATATCCACACAGCCTGTTATGTTTGAAATGGGTTTCGCAGAATGACCTGTATTCAGACATCACATTTAATTTTCCATATTTATCATGTGTCTCTCTGGGAGTGTTATCTCAGCAAAGACAGTGGTACGGTGGCCTTCAAGACACATCTTAACCAATGGCGAAGGAGCAGAAGAATGGAAAATGAAGTAGGATTGTTGAGAGAGTGGGCTGCAAGGCCATAGCGAAAGCAAGGCATGCCATGTGACTGCCCGCAAGCAAGCTCAGTGGTATTCACCTGTGAGAAAAATGAAGCGAGTGATAAACTTGCAGTAAGCAAATGCTACATTGCCAGACTAGATTCCATCAGTCCTCGTGCGCCTCGCACAAAGAGTTCATGTGTAGCAGTATCACCGGTTTGCTAGTGCCCGCCTATAAACAAAGTAATTGTATGCCTGCAGGAGAGCCATGCAGATGAGCATCTTGCAATAGCTCTTTGAGTGATAAGAAAGCAGGCAGAAATCAATTATTCCGTTGCCCTTGCATGGAAACGGCACACATGAGAATGCTAATTATAAAGTGCACAAGCACGGGTGTGAGCATGCGACAGTGATCTAGGCGAAGCAGTTATACTCCCAAACTACTGCAATAGAATACACCTTATAGTGAAGTGAAAAATCAGTTTTGATGGAAGTTGAGTGGTGGCAGCACAATAAGAATTTTTTCAAGAAGTTGCGGAAGGTTGCAGCACCCCCGAAGCAATGTCGGGTAGTGCTTTGTTGCCAAAAGGCATGCTACACGTTTGTCGCCACCATGCATATACAGCCATGAGCATTTGGGACTTGTTTCCGCCCCCATAAAACGGTGAACCCCCAAAAGGTTAAAGAGAAGTACAAAAACAGCTTTATATGGCAGATTACTCTTTGAAATCTGTTTGCCCATTTCCTCTGGAAAAAGGACGTTTGTTAACAATGGAGAAATACAAAAGCTAAACTTCTGGTTTTTAACTTCACCATGCAAACCACTGCACCATTGTCATTGTGACAATGCAGATTTTACAGCACTATAGTAAATAATGTGTACACAATCCACCAATATGTAAGGGAAAACCAAATTTTTGTCTTGTGCGAAAATCAATTTTTGGTTCGAAGCAAAGCCAAAGCAAATAGTAATTCTAGTCAAATAATTTTGAAGCGAATAGTTCAATAGTGGTGCAACTTCCACAAAAATATGACATAAGAGCCAGATGTTGACAAAACCAAGAAATGTTGGTTCTTTAGTTGCAAAAAAGAAAAGGGGTTAAACTCTGGAATAAATTTATTTCCAGAATGTTGCTATTATGTTTTCATGAAAAAATGCAACTTCAACATTTCTTGCAATTCAGGCAGCACAGAAAATTTTTTTTTACACACTCTTTCTTACAGTTATGTTTTAGTCTACTTAAATTCCAGAGTGGTTGAGGCCGTTGGAGCGTTTTACATTCACGCTGCTGTGAAATGCAACCTTCACTGTGAGACACCGGCAATTCATGCTGTATTGTACTAATGCAGCTTAAAGGGGCCCTGAACCACTTTTTATCAAAGTGGAGAAATGCGTTTGAAGTAAAAATAGGCTACTTCAGAAATACTCTGCCGCAAAAAATACTTCGATGCGTTCAGCAAAAGCGGACTTGTTGGTAATCAAACACAGCCTCTGCTGTGCTCCCATTCCTTCAATGCCTTGCACTACGAAGGCTATGGCGTAGTGGGCCATATGGCCCACAACGCTCTGCCTTCTAAATGTCACTTTGACGCGCAGTTCAAATTTCATTTTATATGTTAACGCAGATGCCATGACTTCCGCCTTTGGTGCCTATGACGCGCTAAGCAGAAGCCAAACGTGGTTGTCCTCAGTGAGCCACAGTGCGCTTAGCCAGTGGACTCGTGGCGGCACCCCGCACAAGTCCATGTCGCATAGCCGACCGCAGCTTTATGTCAGCTAGCAGCCGTCTAAGGGACTGACGAAATAAAGCGTCCAGAAAAGAATGAGGACAGGATCTTATGTTGAAAATAGCATTTGAGATAAAGATGACTTCGCGCTCCACTTGCGAGCTCCACGCACTGCATACAACAGCGAAACTTGGCCGAGATGTTCACACCAGTGCATGCTACCCGCGGACTACGTTTCACGAAGCCTGAGGGGTGGTTCAGGGCCCCTTTAATGCTTTTCATCCACAGACGAGCTTAATCGGTTCCATTCTGCAAGTAAACAGAAGGACGTGGTAGGCATGCTTACTACTTTTGTGGTCCTCTGTCTAGCCCGCGCACATGATCTGGAAACTGATCTGCGTCAAACTTTCGGCAACGGTTTGCCATCCACTGCCTTGGATGCTAGGCCCAACAAGCTGTTTCACTGGTTGTTGGCCACCAAAATTATTGCTTGGTGCCACATCAATGTAGATCTATTCACAGTGGCCATACGGCTGCTGCGAATAATGTTTCAATAATTGAGCAGCTTCAGAAATTATAGGCGGCTGTAAACGAATTCTATCATCTTTTCCTTGTCTTGCATATGAGCTATGCGATACAACTTGCTCACCAAAACAGAAGCCGTCGATTGTATATATTTTAACTTCGCAATTATTTTGCACATACAACATTCACCGAAAATTTTTTAAAAATTTAGCACTAAAGTTATATGTGGATTTCCAACTTGAGTTGTACGTGGCTTTTCAGCAATGTGAACTTTGCGCCATAGTGCGGGTTCATGGCAGTGTGGCCTGCGTTACCATAGAAACACTTTTAGGACACAGTTCCCTGCCATCAATGTTGCCGAATGCAGCCTGTGCTGCCGTGAAAACATCCTTAGGGCACAATTCTCTGCCATCCATGTCGCCGAAGAGG
Organism: Dermacentor albipictus; assembly: GCF_038994185.2. Taxonomy (NCBI): domain Eukaryota; kingdom Metazoa; phylum Arthropoda; class Arachnida; order Ixodida; family Ixodidae; genus Dermacentor; species Dermacentor albipictus. The sequence goes on along the minus strand of NC_091821.1, from coordinate 325,935,361 downwards.
TGGGGAACAGCGCCACTGGACAAAAATATGATGTGGACAATCCATGCATCCACGAATGTAGACTATCTTTACATAGATATGGGCAATGTATACAGTTATTTCCACAAGTTGAAAGTGCAGTTCTTTCTTCCTTCTTTTTTCCAGGGTCTTGTAATTGGGGTGCACCAGCATATACTAAAGGAAAATGCATATTCATTCATTTAAATACTTCAAAAACATAAAATTCTGAAATTTCAGCCAAACGGATATCAAATAGCATATTACTTTATCTTATATTTGCACAAGCCTACCAAATTTACATTTATAAGTCGCAATTTTGGTAACCGAGGAGGTGGGGAACCTCACCAAGTATACCTAATTTCCATGATCGAAGCAATGCAAGACCGTGCTGCTCGTTTCATCTCTCAAAAATACTGCTGCCATCTCAGCATGACTCAAATAAAAACTGATAATACTCTCGAATCCTTGGACACGCGTCGTTCTGTCGCTATCGTTTGTTTGCTACACAAGTATATAAACTGCGCTTATCGTTCACCTCTAGCCCTCGAATCCCCCATGCGCATGACCAGTCGATTAAACAATCATCGCTCTTTCAAACGCATCTGTGGCCATATGCAAGCATTCAACTCATCGACATTGCCCAGAGCAACAACATGGAATGGTCTTCCCAATGAAATCATTACAGTAACCAATCACACATCGTTCCGTGACCAAGTGTATCAGCTTTACACATCTTGAATGCTGTAACGATGTTTCGTTGTGAATATGTGAGGGTGTATTGCCATTTTGTTCTTTCTTTACCATACCAGTTGTTGCCATGCGCCTATTGCCTGCGCATTGAACACACTGTCTCCACCCTTTGTGCATTTTACATTCTCGCGTTATTGCGCCTTTGCAAACCAAAACCTTTTTGTAACTATGTGTACTTGTTTGATGTTAACCTTTTGCTTATTTGTACTATGTAACCACATGCTATTGTTTGATGCTGCGCTGCTTCTGTTAAACTTGTGTTTGATTCAATCGCCCCCCTTACTCAAGCTTCCTGACGGAACCTGTAAGGAAACCTGAATAAATAAATAAATAAATAAATAAATTTGGTAAAGTGGTAAATGCTAATTGAGCCGAAAACTTCAGTGCTAGAGCTATATTGCAAACAGGATGTGAAAGAGGTTCTCGCTTACAAGTTTCCAACAATTGGTGTTAGAACACAGAAATTCTAAGTGCTTCCTTTTATGTTGGTGCAGATTGTACAAGAAGATTCCATGACTTTTTAAGGTTGAGTTCTTATTTATAATTCCTTGACACGCTGACTTTTTATTATCAATGAATAGTAATTGGCTTGCCTCTAGCAAACACTTTCAAAATTTCTGACCTCACTAGGAGCTGACATAGGAATCACATGGTGGCATTACAAAACTTTTTTTTTTGTATCAGTTCTAAATTACGAAATGTGTGGTCAGGGTAAGGTTGACACATTACAATTGCAGAAAATAAGTGCACTGAACTCGCTAAACTTAAATCTCTTTTCAGTGTCCCTTTAATCATGAACATGTCTTCCGTCTGCCTGCAAATCTCCCTGCAGATGCTCAGTGCAAATGTGTTGCTTTTTTTGTTGCCTCTAGCTACTTTTCTTGTTCTTTGCGGTGAAATAAGGGCATAAAGGAGGTACATGGACTTGTGTTCAGATGTTGGTTAACTAAATTCCTTCCTTATGGGAAAATTTGATCCCAACATCCCCTCTTTTTTATGCCTTCCTTTCTCCCTGATGGGCGAAACATGCAAACCATCAGAGCCACAGTCAGCATCTGAAGTGCACCATGACTCTGACTGATGGAAAAAAAAATTGCATGCCCTTGTGATTAGTTGACTTAAAGTTTTGACATGTGCAGTCTCCTAGTTGTCTGACTTTCATATATTCCTTTTTCCCCCACCCCTTTTCTAGAAATGGCTGGGACAGGTTTCTTGTGCCTCCAGATCACCCAGCGGGTTCCTCGGTGCCTGTACAGTGGGTCGTGCCTCAGGAGCCCTCTTCCCACTCATGGGCTATGTACTGTGCATCCTAGCTATGCCACTCTAGATTCAAATTTCTGTTAAATAAATGAACTTCTGATAACTGTTGCTGTTTGGCATACTGCTAGTTGAAGTGCGACTGCTTCATTTCAAATGAATAAGCCCAAGCAGGCACCTATAACCCTTTCCTTACCAAGCATGTGCCTCGGACATCGAAGAGTCTGCTCGCAATATATTTCAGGGATGAGTCTCGCTCATCCAACTATTTCTTTTCGTCTACTAAAAGCCACGGGTGAGTGGCAGTCATTTATCATTCTGATGTGATTGCTACATAACTAGATGTGCCAACTTCAAAGAAAACTGATTTTTTGTGGGCATGGCTGGTGCAAATGCATCTGAAGTCTGGCACCCCTGGATCCTTAAATTGGTGGTCTGGAATCGTGTGGCTGCAGCAGCAACGGCTTACATTTTCAATGTCTGAATCGTGGTTCTTTCAGACGTTTCTGCACCTAAAGTAAACGATTTGACCTGAAATGCTCCAGTGAGACTTGTTTGAATTTTCAGCTTGGTACTGACATTTACGAGGAAGAGTTTGAATCTCTGGCGGCCTCCAACACATAAACACGGCTTGACAAAAATGCTTTGCCATCAACATCTCTGCCACTTTCTTTTCTCACAGTGCCAGGGAAGACATGTTGCACTGAAGACAACAAAATCACATTTGACTTTTCTTTGAAGAAATGGCAAGCTGTATGTGCCATCCCTATCTGCAACTCAAACATGAGAAAATTGTAACTCAACAGAAACTAACTTAGGACAGCTGACATTTCAAAAACAAAAGCTGTTGGCAGTGAAAAAATTTGTTTAAATGTTCTGAAATTTTTCATGGTTTTCTGAGAAAAATTGTTGACCAGCACTTCAAAGCAAATGACACTTGTGAGCATACTGCCATAAAGCACAATTAAGTGTACAGTTGAGCATAGATATAACGGAGTCTGTAAAAGCGGTGATTTGCTTCGTTGTATTGAAATTCGACCTTATATGCAAATAAGTGCAGTCACCAATCGATGTTTCTTACACAGAAAGGTTGATGTGATAACTTTATTTGGAATCCGGCGATCGGGAGGCCCGGGCCTGGGGCCGCCTAGATGGCCACTGGGAGCTGCTGCTCCCGTGCGGCTTCCTTGGCTCGCTGGACGGCCCAAAGTTGGTCTAAGAGTAGACAACTTCTTAGAGGATAATAACATATACCCAGATACAATGATAGGATTACACAGAAAGGGGCCACGGAATTTTTCCAATTATCAGGTAATCGAAAAAATCAAGTTTGAGTAAACAATTTTGATAAATTTAGGAGTCGGCGACGAATGACACAGTTTCATGTCACGTACATCGAGGACATCTTCACATCGGCGGTACGAATTAAGCGAAGCCAGCCACGCTTTCGCGTGCACCTCGCCCCCGTGGCTTTTAGCGTCGCCCGCACTGGGACGACGCTATCAGCGGGCATGCCCGCTCTTTGCACACGCAGCAGATTACCTCTGAAGCAGCGTGCACGGCTGCGTGTGCGCTCAGCCGCGCGCGCTTAAAGCCATGATCAACCACAGCCGAGATGCGCCAGAAATGAGATGCTCGCGCTTGATCGCGTTACCGCGAGCTTGCTCCCCTCCCCCTGTTTGCGTTTGCTGGTGCGGGAAGGCGCCAGTCGTGAAGCCACCATATTTTTGCCTCACCCTTGCACACTTTCATTAGCACCATAAAAAGCACAGTGTGTGGGGCCCGATAGGATGTTATCGCACTTGGACTTTACACGAAGCCAACCATGGAGGAAGGAAACTTAGGAGAGGCCCCACCCCCTCCGCGCGCTAGGAGAAAAGTGTGGAGGAAATGACGTCGTAGGTTCTCCTTTGTTTTGCTGTTTTTTTATTATTATTGTTATTTCTTTGCTGTAGTGGCCCTGCCTTTTGGAGCACAATGGCGGCTTTGTAATTGTTCTGTGCGCTCACACATGTTGCTCCGTAGGTTTCGTACCGTGGCAAAGGCGCCGTGCGGGCAGGTTTGCGTTGGTCTCCGTGTTTTGTTGCGCTGCGTTATCTGGAGCGTGCTCTACCGGATGTTGCTGTGGCCAGGCGTGAAATGAACGCTCATGCAACGCTGTACGCAATGTACCGCGCCACGGCAATGGCAAAAACGGACGAAGGAATATCCGCGGGAAATTTTGCCCTCTTTGGCGGAATCATGCTAACGTGCTAACGATTGTTTAGTATTGCTGTGGAGCGCGGTCAATAAACCCAAACATGCTATAAATGTCACCGGATTCGAGACCCCCGTTATGTAACAAACGTGAAGAAAGTGGGTTAACTGGGGACCCGATCTTTATTAGTCATACCATAAGAAGCCAACAAACACTGACACCAAAAACAACATAGGGGAAATTACTTGTGTATATTAAATGAAATAAAGAAACGATAAATTAATAGAAATGAAAGTGGATGAAAAAACAACTTGCCACATGTGGGGAACAATCTTGCAACCTTCGCGTGCGAAGGCTGTGCAGGCTGGGCGAAGGAAGCCATCTTGAAGCACCACCAGGTGGTGCTTACGTCCGCACATTCGCGGGATCGGCGGCGCCGGCCGTCCGGGAGAAAGAAAAAAAAAAGAACCAGAAAGCTCACCTTTGCGCACAGCATTCGCAGCAAACATTTGCCGGTAAAGGTTACGGTTGCATACGCTGCAGTTTCCTGGAAGCGGCAGCTGTATGGCCGGTCTATGTATAGCGCCGCCCGTCGCGGCTATACGGTGATCGGTGCGATGGCTCAATATATCGCGAAGTGAAAACACGTATAGAGATGCGCTAAAATTTCTCCTTAGGGAGCATCGTAATAGTCGGTGAATGTTTTGGTACCATCAATCGGTCACGCCGAGGAATCAGTCACCGACGTATTTTCGCGCATAATGGGACATATAATGCTTTCGCATTAAAAACAATTGCATGCGTGCTTAAAGAGTGGTCTTGTGCTCTACTTAAGAATATCACGTTTCTTCTATAAACCTCACATGGAAGTAAACGCCAGTCCTGCGCACTCATCTCGCCCTTGTTTCTCTCGCACTTCTGTTTTCCTTTTCACTAAGGAACCAAATTGGGCAAGTTAACTCGCCCCAGAAAAATGTTTTACTAAGGCGTGAAAGAGTGTGCCCAGGGTGACAACTAAATGCTACCGCAAATTCGTGGCCAAAAAAATTCAACGGCGATTACTCCGTAATGCGAAATTTTAGCGCAGCACTATACATGTTTTCATTTCGCGATATATTAGCTGGCTCGGGCAATTTGTCTCGTGCGGCACGTCACAAACGGAGCGGAGTGTGACGCGCCTGCCTCGCTAATCGGGAGATCGCGAGAGGCAGCGCGTGGGTGACGCGTGGACGTGATTCACAGCAACCGCCGCAGTATCGGTGGCGCCATCGGTGAACAGACGACGTGCGCTACTCTGGCGCCATCCCGTAGCCATCGTCTCCACAGAGCCCGTCTTGCGTGGCACTACGCTTTCCTTACGTTTTCGCCATACCCTCCTCCTCCGCTTTCCGCCTCATGGTACCGCTGCACCCTCCTCCGCTTTCTTCCTCGCGCTCTCTTCGCTATCCCCGTGTTTCATCCCCCGCTGCGTTTCGCGTGCGCTCTTTCATCCTTTGCTGTATTCGTTCGCTCGGGACGCTTGCTTCCGGAACGGGCGCCTAAAAGCACTGCTCTAAGAGAAGCACAAGCTGGAAGCCATTGCCATAGAAAAGTGTTGGCTAAAAAAAGGTCATTTTATGTTCAATGGAGTTTTTTTAGGTGCCACATATGAAACGCGTATTGAATGGTTCACTTCTGAATATTTCTGAAGTAAACAATTACATTTTTTTATTTCTTGATTGATGTCGGAGATTACAATATATGTTGTTTCTACAATACATTGTATACAAAGGCGTAGTGCGGAGTGTTTTCTTGAATTATGTTTTACGTAGAATACAACAGTGAACTGGCACTCCAAAATGTTCCACAGCTTTGCTCTTCCTTTAGCAGCGTTTGTACGAATGATAACCGGGCATCACTTGCACACTAAATGCAACTGATCTGAAAGTTAAGCTAGATGATTTGTATTTGGCACGGAGCCTTAAATTGTTACCACAGGCAACTTGCCCAATCTTCTTTAACTTGGGCAAGTGGTTTAAAAAATAAACGACTTTCTTGGGTATAGTACGTGTCTCCCTGCCAACGGCAACGAAATTTTGCGTCGTGCAATATTATTTGTAGCAACAGTGGTGGTGTAGCTGCAGGAAAGGCAGTGTAAAATTTTGTTTGGCAAATGCCGAATGGGTGCACTGCAGAAACGTTTTGATTTATGTTTTACGTACGGTTCATACGTGCCAACTCTCAAAATTTTTTTGTTAAGTTTATTAGCTTGGGCTAGTTGAAAGATCTTATGAGTGATGCGTCGACATTGGCGGAAAAAATAAATTGTGCTCACGAAAAAGGATTTTTGTCGGTCTCCGAACTTTCCGCGTTACAAGTCTGCTACTGGTGAAATGACGCATGAGGGGTACCTGCTTCGAGCAACGTTTATACACGCAAGCTCCCGAAGAAGGCGAAATCGGAAACAGGAATTTTGCCGAAAAAGTGAGCTAAAGACAACGTGCTTGTCAATCTTTGCTGATCTAAATTTGCTATACCTTACGTGCAGCGCCTAAGGTAAATACTTGGTAATGAGGTGCGCATGCCTCTCAAAAGGCGCGTGCTGGGGACATGCTTCTAAAGTTGCGTGCTGTTCTTCCCTAACATTTCCCGGTGTCATGTCCGCAGGATTCGTTCACAGACTGGCAGCTATGCATGTCGAAAGTAAAAAAGGAACGCAGCCAGCACAACTCGCCGAAAGTGACGCAAAACCCAAACCCGAACTACTCTTGGTGCTTGGCACACGCGTTTAGAGCGTGGTGCTTGTGGCAGCTCTTCAAAGTTGGTTTAGCAAAAGAAGGAGTCACGGTGTTGCCCGGAAGGCGAATGATTGATAGCGATAGCAGAGTATTAGACAGTTATACGAAGTAAGATTCGTAGTTTTATATCGACTATGTAAATTGCTGGAAACATTCACATAATAGATAATTAACCAGCGTGGTGTCAAGCGCGCACAGGCAAACATAAACAGATCTCGCTCGATGACCGCGATCACTTTACATCGCTGGTGCGATGAAGAGCGCCAGCAGCGGGAAGTGAATGCTAATGACTCATGCTTCCTCTTGCTTATCGTGTCACCGAAACTTGAGATTACGTGACCTCCCACACTAGGCGTGCGGGAAGAAAGCGTGCACGAAGCCACCAGTCATACCGGCTGGCCTTTAGCCTTGGCACCCGCCGCTGTTTCCAAGATATTGGGCACGGCCGCGTATGCGCTCAGCCTAGCAGACAGCCATGTGCTGTCAAGG